>NC_053394.1:420056859-420332237 GCF_905171765.1 Bufo bufo
TATCTATCTATCTATCTGTTTATCTATCTTTCTGTCTGTCTCTGTCTTTCTCTCCATTTGTCCATCCATTATCTATCTATCTATCTATCTATCTATCTATTATCTATCTATCTATCTATCTATCTATCTATCTATCTAATCATCGATGAATATCACTTAGGAATAATTACCATTTTCACACTAGTAAGTAGTAAATCCCTTCTCAGGTTGTGCGAGGAATGAGCACTTACAAAGTGACCTGCTGCCACCACTTGATGGAAATCTGCTCTGCAGGTTGAAAAACTGAAATAAAAAATTTATTTAATTCCCCAAAAATTTCTTCAGTCAAAGATTTTATCTAAATCTGGGGTAACGGGTGACCACTAATATTACTGTGATCACAGCGGCCCCCACTTCTCCACACACCCCCCCAGACACGCAGTGATATAGAAACTAATAGGACATAAAGCGGCTTCACAAACCTCACAGAAGTAAAGGTAAAGGTATTATTTTACTTTGTTGATGTGCTTCCCACAGACAGTAATTTCTTCTCCAGCGAGCACTATGGGAAATACAGAAACATGTGAGACACCTGTGTGACGGCAGCTCGCTGATGATTCAGTATATTGGAAATGATAGAAGTATTGATAATAATATGTCTGGCATCAACACATTCTGCAGCAAATTACAAGACGAGAGGCAACAAAAGAATAAGTAAATGCCAAGTAAAGAGAAATAACTCCAAGAAATGAGTGAACGTCCTTCAATAAAAAAATCCCCAAAATATCCCTTTGTGGTGACAGGTGCCTTCCAGCGGTTACGTACACCAGGTAGTATCGGAAGAAGCAAAGAAGAAGCCGGACTGAAGGCGTAGCATAGGGGGAGGCGAACATGACAGGGGGTGGTTTAAGGAGACCCCTCCCTGGTCATGGTTAGGGATTGGTAGGTTTGAGTTGGTGGGAGGGGAACAAAGGGGTTAAGAGGGGACGCGTGGTAGGAGACAGGGGCCATTTTGTGCGTACTGACCGCCATCCAGACGCGCAATGGAGGTGCTGATATCGCAGCTTAGGGCAGCGGCAGCGGAGAAAGGCGAGGACTGGCTGCAGGGTCGGATCCAGGAGTTGCTGCAGGGGGTGGCAGAGGCGCCCGCTTTGCCTCTGCCTCAGACGTCCCGGCCGCGGCGGTCCGTACCGCCGGCGCGCCTTAGTCAAGAGATGGCGCCCCCTAGGGCTCAGCGCCGAAAAAGGAGCCCCTCAAGGGACCCTTCACGCCTGGGGCAGTCTGTGCCTGTGCCTCCACGGACGCCCAGGCGTGGGAGGAATCCTGGCAAGCGGCGGAGCTCGGCTGCAGGCTGTGCCAGGCCTGCCCGGCGTGATGGACGGCGGTTGGAGGCGGGACCCGGTGCGGCAGGCCCAGTCCATGGAGCGGTGACTGGGGCCTCTCAGCGTGGGAGAGGTGGACAGAATGGCGGAGCTGCTGCAGGCCAGGAGGCAGGAGGCAGCAGGCTCCCGGCGGTGATGTCCGGCAGTAGAGAGGGGGAGGGGCCGGCCCTCCTTGAAGAATTTGCCTCTAGCAGTGGATCTTCGTCCGGTGGAGGGGTGCGACGCCTGGAAGAAGATGCCCCTGGAGGATCTGCGCAGAGACCGGCTCTTCTGGATGCAGGACCTGCGGCTGGTGGGGTCACAGCACCCACGCAGCCAGGTGAGACACCTTGGGGACCGTTAGTGCAGCTGGGGGCTAGTTTGGCTGGGGCTGGGGGTGGGGGAGCCCACCTTGATTTGAGCAGAGGTTTAGGTCAGTTACTGGGGGGTTTGGCGGGGCTGGCGGCTAGCTGGGGGGCTGGGGGCCTGTCACCGTTGCCTGTTTGGGGGGCGTCGGGGGGTCCCTGTGGGGTACAGAGTTGTGGGGGTACGGTTGCGGAGGTGCGGGCGGCTAGCGTGTCAGTGCAGACGCAGGCCGGTGGAGTGGTGGAGGGGGGTGAGTCTCGGTTAGATGACCGGGCAAAAGGTGAAGTTTATGTTTGCTTTGAGGGGCCGCTGGGGGCCCATTTGAAGCAGGAGGTGAGGGATCGGATCTGGAAGGGGGAGTATGTGGATATTTTTTCGCTGCTCCCTCTTGAGAAGTTTAACCTGGATAGGGTGAGGAAGGATGAGGGGAAAAGGGAGGAGGAGGAGAAGAGGAGGCATAGGTTGATACCGCGGACGTTTGCGAACTGGTTGCAGGCTTTCGCGATATTGGCTAGTGTTATAGGGGAGAAGGAGCCGGAATGTTGTTCCGCTCTTTTTTGTTATCTGGACGCGATAGGGGAGGCCTATCGGGTGTATGGGGGGCTGGCCTGGCTGCGCTACGATGAGCAGTTTCGGCAGCGGAAGGCGGTGCGGCAGGGTATTCGGTGGGACCACAAGGATATCGCGCTGTGGTTAAAGGTTACGGCGCCGGTAAGGGGGGGTCAGTCCTTTCGAGGGGAGGTGGGGGGAGGAGGCCAGTCGGGTTTTGCGTCAGCATCCGCGAAAGGGCTGTGCTTCCTGTTTAATGAAGGGGGATGCAAGTTCGGGGCAAAGTGCAAGTTCAAGCACGAGTGCTCAACTTGCGGGGGGGCACATGGAGCGGCGAGGTGCTTTAAAGGGGGGAAGCATAGGGGAGGGGATAATTCTGGAAAAGGGGGCGACGCCGGTGCGGCTAGCAAGGATGGTCCCGTACCTCGATAGGTACCCGGATAGGGGAGCGGCGGAGTTGTTAAAAAATGGGTTTGCGTTTGGTTTTCGGATTCCGTTTGTTTCGTCTGAAGCGGTTTTGGTTAGGAAGAACTTGCGGTCGGCTAGGGAGCACCCGGAGGTAGTCACGGAAAAACTGGCAAAGGAGGTTAGGTTGGGTAGGATGGCGGGACCCTTTTTGGAGCCTCCTTTAGCGGCACTGCGTTTGTCGCCATTGGGGGTGGTTCCAAAGAAGGAGGCTAATAAATTCAGGCTGATTCACCATCTGTCCTTCCCTAAGGGAACGTCGGTCAATGATGGTATTGACCCGGCGATGTGTTCCGTGGTCTATACTTCATTTGATGCGGCAGTGGCATTGGTGAGGGGGTATGGGCAGGGAGCCTTAATGGCAAAGACCGACATTGAGGCGGCTTTTAGGCTGTTGCCAGTGCATCCAGATAGCTTGCATCTGTTGGGGTGTTTTTGGAATGGGGGTTTTTTCGTGGACCGTTGTTTACCAATGGGGTGCTCCTTATCGTGTGCTTACTTTGAGGCGTTTAGTTCTTTTTTAGAGTGGGCAGTTCGGGATGCGTCAGGGTGCGAGTCGGTCATCCATTATCTGGATGATTTCCTTTGTGTGGGTCCGGCTCAGTCCCGGGTGTGTTCAGTCTTGTTGAACACGTTGTTTGCGTTGTTTGAGGCGTTTGGGGTTCCGTTGGCGGGGGAAAAGACGGTGGGTCCGGTTACGGAATTGAGCTTCTTAGGGATAGTAATAGACTCTGGGAGGATGGAGTGCAGGTTGCCATTGGATAAGGTGGAGGACCTTAGGCAAGCAGTGGCGAGGGCGGGGAGATTGGAAAAAATCAAATTGAGGGATTTGCAGTCTCTTCTGGGGAAGCTCAACTTTGCATGCCGGGTTATGCCGATGGGGAGGATTTTCTGTAGGAGGTTGGCGGGGGCCACGGGGGGGGGTTCAGGCCCCTCATCATTTTGTACGGTTGGGTCGGGAGTTGAAGGCTGATTTGCGAGTTTGGGGTATGTTTTTGGAACAATATAATGGGCGTTCTTTGTTCATGGAGGAGGTTAGTTCGTTTGATTTTGATTTGTTTTCTGATGCGGCGGGGGGTTGCGGTTTTGGGGTCTATCTGGGGGGCCAGTGGTGCGCGGGCAGGTGGCCGGACAGTTGGGTTAGTAAGGGATGGGTGCGTAACCTAGCGTTATTAGAGCTGTTTCCGATTGTCGTTGCGGTGTTGTTGTGGGGGGACCTGTTTCGTAATAGGACGGTTCGGTTCCACTGCGACAATTTGGGGGTAGTGCAAGCAATTAATAGTTTGTCGGCTTCTTCACCATTGGTTGTGCGGCTGCTACAAAAATTGGTGTTAGAATGCCTGCTACTCAATGCGTGGGTCGTGGCGGTTCACGTGCCCGGTGTGGATAACTGTATTGCTGATGCCCTCTCTCGTTCGCAGTGGGACCGTTTTCGGCAGCTGGCTCCTGGAGCAGCGGAGGTCGGCTTGGAGTGTCCGGCGGGGATTTGGGAAATCCTGGAACCGCGGTGATGGGTTTGATTCGGTCATCCTTGGCGCCTGTGACATGGGATAAGTATGCTGGAGCTTGGCGGGGGTGGGAAGAGTGGAAGGTGAAGTTGGGGGTGGGGGAGCGGGAGGATCTTGAGATCCCCCTGTTGTTGTTTATTGGTCATTGTAGGGAGGAAGGATGGTCTGTCACCAGGATGAATGGTTGGATCGCGGGCGTGGCTTTTGGGTGTC
This sequence comes from Bufo bufo, assembly GCF_905171765.1. Taxonomy (NCBI): domain Eukaryota; kingdom Metazoa; phylum Chordata; class Amphibia; order Anura; family Bufonidae; genus Bufo; species Bufo bufo. The sequence goes on from NC_053394.1 coordinate 420,061,301, forward strand.
GCTTGCGGGGTATGGTCGACATTACTAAGGCTTTTTTGGTGAGGAGGGCATTAAAGGGGTGGCGCAGGGATGGTACGGGGAAGGATTCTCGCCGCCCAGTGTCGTTTGTGATGTTGTTGCAGTTGGGTAGGACATTGGCGGATGTGTGCACATCGCCATGGGAGGTGCGTTTGTTTCGCTTAGCGTTTTCATTGGCATTTTTCGGGGCTTTGAGAGTGGGGGAGCTGGTCTGCCCGGCAACGGATAGGGTGGGGGGCCTGTTGTGTGATGATGTGGATGTTTTTCCGGACCGGATGGAGATAGTTTTGCGGCGGTCCAAGACTGATGTGGAGGGAAGAGGCAGGCGGCTGGTGTTGTTTAGTGTCCCGGAGTGTGAAATGTGTCCTGTTCGCTGTTGGCATGATTACGGTTGTGAAAGGGGTAGGGTGGCCACCCCCCTGTTGGTGCATGCGGATGGGGCCTTTTTGTCTAGGTTTCAGTTCACGGCAGTTTTCAGACGGTGCTTGGTTCAGTTGGGTCTGGGGGATGCGGGTTATGCTAGTCATTCTTTTCGGATAGGGGCGGCGACAGAGGCCGCCAGGTGGGGTTTGGGGGAGGAGGTCATCAAGAAGATCGGGAGATGGGAGTCAGTGCGGTTCAGGTCTTATGTGCGCCTGGAAGGGCTTGGGGGGTGGTGACTTGTCGTGAAGGGAGTTGTTTAGGAGGTGTGGAGTCGGCCAATAGATTTTGGTTCTGTTATGTTTTTTCGTTTCTTTGCAGGTTCCGGTCCGGCGTTGGTGTGGGTGCTAGGGCACTCCTACGTTTTCTGGGGAGCTCTCCGGGCGGCAGTTCGGCCTGATGGCCAGCAGCTCGGTTTGGCGCGGGACGTGGCAGTGGTAAGGTGGATAGGCAGGCGGGGCATGATGTGGAAGGGTATGCTGCCGGAATTCCACCAGTTCGTGAAGCAGGATAGGGCTCCAGATGTGCTCGTATTGCATGTGGGGGGCAATGATTTGTGTGCGCGTCCTTCACGGGAGTTGGTGAGGGATGTTAAATTTGACCTGCTTAGATTGTGGTCCCTTTACCCGGGCATGGTGACGGTCTGGTCAGACATGGTGCCTCGTACGGTTTGGAGGGGGGCTCGCTCAGTTGAGGGTGTGAATAGGGCGAGGGGGAAGGCAAACAGGGCAATAGGGAGGTTTATGGTTCGGAATGGGGCTTTGGCGGTCAGGCATCATGAGTTGGAGAAGGGTGTTGGTGGCTATTGGCGCAGTGACGGGGTTCATTTGAATGCGCTGGGTATAGACATGTGGTGTTTAGCTTTGCAGGAAGGCATTGAGGTTGCAGTGCGGGTGTGGAGGGACGCCAAGGCTTAAGAGGTCAAGCCTTGGCTTCTGTGGCGGTGGGAGGTCCTTGGAGTCGGTGGGTTTATCAGAGGACGAGGATGGGAGGGCCCCACGGTGGGGGCTGGACTCCCATGGTTGCTTGGCGGCTGTGGCGGGATTGTTGGGGTGTGTCAACCGTGGTGCTTCCGAGCTAAGGTGCAACGGCTGGAGGTAAGGTTGGCCACCCCGGCATGGTTTCCAAGGTTTCCGGGCTTCAAGGACCTCCCCCTGGGTTAGGTTAATGTGACAACTATATATGTATGTTTTGTTTAATAAAAGGCTGCTGTGGCCAATTTATCCATCCAGGTGTCGGTGTGTTATTTGGGGGAAGGTTGGAGGTGAAGTAGAGGAGGGATGGGGTGGAAAGCAGCCTGAAGAAGGGGTCGAGTGTAAGTAACCAGTACCCTGTCAAGAAGAAGCCGGACTGAAGGCGTAGCATAGGGGGAGGCGAACATGACAGGGGGTGGTTTAAGGAGACCCCTCCCTGGTCATGGTTAGGGATTGGTAGGTTTGAGTTGGTGGGAGGGGAACAAAGGGGTTAAGAGGGGACGCGTGGTAGGAGACAGGGGCCATTTTGTGCGTACTGACCCCCGCCCACCCACCCTTGTTTTGGGGGGGGGAGAGAGGGGGCTGGGCCCCCCTTTGGAAATAGCTGTTGGTATGGGTTGGGGTTGCGTGCTGTCTGCATATTGAGGGTTCTTTAAAAAAAAAAAAAAAAAAAAGAATTAAAAAAAAAAAAAAAAAAAAAAAAAAATGGAAAAGGGGGAAGAATAAAGAAGGGAAGAAGAAAAGGCGAAGAATGAAGAAGGAAGAAGAAGGAAGGTTATTGTCGCGGCGGCTTAGTTTGGCGGTGGGAGGTCCTTGGAGTCGGTGGGTTTATCAGAGGACGAGGATGGGAGGGCCCCACGGTGGGGGCTGGACTCCCATGGTTGCTTGGCGGCTGTGGCGGGATTGTTGGGGTGTGTCAACCGTGGTGCTTCCGAGCTAAGGTGCAACGGCTGGAGGTAAGGTTGGCCACCCCGGCATGGTTTCCAAGGTTTCCGGGCTTCAAGGACCTCCCCCTGGGTTAGGTTAATGTGACAACTATATATGTATGTTTTGTTTAATAAAAGGCTGCTGTGGCCAATTTATCCATCCAGGTGTCGGTGTGTTATTTGGGGGAAGGTTGGAGGTGAAGTAGAGGAGGGATGGGGTGGAAAGCAGCCTGAAGAAGGGGTCGAGTGTAAGTAACCAGTACCCTGTCATGGCTTGTTTTTAACAAGTAGTCCAAAAAGTATCTCTCTTTTGCAGTTGTAGGTTTTGTTATTCTAAGGCTACTTTCACACTGGCGTTTGGTGCGGATCCCTCGTGGATCTGCACAGACGGATCTGTTCAGATAATACAACCGTCTGCATCCGTTCAGAACGGATCCGTTTGTATTATCTTTAACATAGCCAAGACGGATCCGTCTTAAATACCATTGAAAGTCAATGGAGGACGGATCCGTTTCCTATTGTGCCAGATTGTGTCATAGAAAACTGATCCGTCCCCATTGACTTACATTGTGTTTCAGGACGGATCCGTTTGGCTCAGTTTCGTCAGACGGACACCAAAACGCTGCAGGCAGCCTCCAAAGCGGAATGGTTACTAAACGGAGGCAAACTGATGGATTCTGAGCGGATCCTTTTCCATTCAGGATGCATTAGGGCAAAACTGATCCATTTTGGACCTTGGGAGAGCCCTGAACGGATCTCACAAACGTAAACCAAAACGCCAGTGTGAACATAGCCTAAGCAGGGCAATACATTATGGAACCTGATGGACAAGGCGCGAGATGTACGGCTGAGTAGGGGTAGTAGTAGCTTTACCAGTCGCACACTATGCAACATAACAGACAAAGCAGAAGACATGCAGCTATGTAGGGGTAGTAGTAGCAGCACCACAGCATAGTATGGATCATAATGGACAAGGCATAAGATATATGGCTGTGTAGGGGTAGTATTATAAGCAATATCAGCAGCACAGCATGGAACATAATGGTGAAGGCAGGAGATGTGCAGCTGTATAGCTGTAGTAGTTGCAGAAACAGCAGCATAGTATGGAACATAATGGACAAGGCAGGAGATGTGCGGCTGTGTAGGGGTAGTAGTAGCAGCATAAGGCAACACAGTATGTAACACAGGGGACAAGGCAGGAGATGTGCGGCTGTGTAGGGGTAGTAGTAGCATCAACAGCAGTATAGTCTGGAACTTAATGGACAAGAGAGGAGATGTGCGGCTGTGTAGGGGCAGTAGTAGCAGCACCAGCAGCACAGTATGTAACACAGTGGACAAGGCAGGGGATGTGCGGCTGTGTAGGGGTAGTAGTAACATAGTAACATAGTAACATAGTACATAAGGCCGAAAAAAGACATTTGTCCATCCAGTTCGGCCTGTTATCCTGCAAGTTGATCCAGAGGAAGGCAAAAAACCCTGTGAGGTAGAAGCCAATTTTCTCCACTTTAATGGAATAAAAAATTTCTTCCCGACTCCAATCAGAATAACTCCCTGGATCAACGACCCCTCTCTAGTAGCTATAGCCTGTAATATTATTACGCTCTAGAAACACATCCAGGCCCCTCTTGAATTCCTTTATTGTACTCACCATAGTAGCAGCATAAGGCAACACAGTATGTAACACAGTGGACAAGGCAGGAGATGTGCGGCTATGTAGGGATAGTAGTAGCAGCACCAACAACACAGAATGTAACACAGTGGACAAGGCAGGAGATGTGCGGCTGTGTAGGGGTAGTAGTAGCAGCACCAACAACACAGTATGTAACACAGTGGACAAGGCAGGAGATGTGCGGCTATGTAGGGATAGTAGTAGCAGCACCAACAACACAGAATGTAACACAGTGGACAAGGCAGGAGATGTGCGGCTGTGTAGGGGTAGTAGTAGCAGCACCAACAACACAGTATGTAACACAGTGGACAAGGCAGGAGATGTGCGGCTGTGTAGGGGTAGTAGTAGCAGCACCAACAACACAGTATGTAACACAGTGGACAAGGCAGGAGATGTGCGGCTGTGTAGGGGTAGTAGTAGCAGCACCAACAACACAGTATGTAACACAGTGGACAAGGCAGGAGATGTGCGGCTGTGTAGGGGTAGTAGTAGCAGCACCAACAACACAGTATGTAACACAGTGGACAAGGCAGGAGATGTGCGGCTGTGTAGGGGTAGTAATAGCAGCACCAGCAGCACAGTATGTAACACAGTGGACAAGGCAGGAGATGTGCGGCTGTGTAGGGATAGTAGTAGCAGCACCAACAACACAGTATGTAACACAGTGGACAAGGCAGGAGATGTGCGGCTGTGTAGGGATAGTAGTAGCAGCACCAACAACACAGTATGTAACACAGGGGACAAGGCAGGAGATGTGCGGCTGTGTAGGGATAGTAGTAGCAGCACCAACAACACAGTATGTAACACAGTGGACAAGGCAGGAGATGTGCGGCTGTGTAGGGATAGTAGTAGCAGCACCAACAACACAGTATGTAACACAGTGGACAAGGCAGGGGATGTGCAGCTGTGTAGGGATAGTAGTAGCAGCACCAACAACACAGTATGTAACACAGTGGACAAGGCAGGAGATGTGCGGCTGTGTAGGGATAGTAGTAGCAGCACCAACAACACAGTATGTAACACAGTGGACAAGGCAGGAGATGTGCGGCTGTGTAGGGATAGTAGTAGCAGCACCAACAACACAGTATGTAACACAGTGGACAAGGCAGGAGATGTGCGGCTGTGTAGGGATAGTAGTAGCAGCACCAACAACACAGTATGTAACACAGTGGACAAGGCAGGAGATGAGCAGCTGTGTAGGGGTAGTAGTAGCAGCATCAACAACACAGTATGTAACACAGTGGACAAGGCAGGGGATGTGCAGCTGTGTAGGGGTAGTAGTAGCAGCATAAGGCAACACAGTATGTAACACAGTGGACAAGGCAGGAGATGTGCGGCTGTGTAGGGATAGTAGTAGCAGCACCAACAACACAGTATGTAACACAGTGGACAAGGCAGGAGATGTGCGGCTGTGTAGGGATAGTAGTAGCAGCACCAACAACACAGTATGTAACACAGTGGACAAGGCAGGAGATGTGCGGCTGTGTAGGGATAGTAGTAGCAGCACCAACAACACAGTATGTAACACAGTGGACAAGGCAGGAGATGTGCGGCTGTGTAGGGATAGTAGTAGCAGCACCAACAACACAGTATGTAACACAGTGGACAAGGCAGGAGATGAGCAGCTGTGTAGGGATAGTAGTAGCAGCACCAACAACACAGTATGTAACACAGTGGACAAGGCAGGAGATGTGCGGCTGTGTAGGGATAGTAGTAGCAGCACCAACAACACAGTATGTAACACAGTGGACAAGGCAGGAGATGTGCGGCTGTGTAGGGATAGTAGTAGCAGCACCAACAACACAGTATGTAACACAGTGGACAAGGCAGGAGATGAGCAGCTGTGTAGGGGTAGTAGTAGCAGCATCAACAACACAGTATGTAACACAGGGGACAAGGCAGGGGATGTGCAGCTGTGTAGGGGTAGTAGTAGCAGCATCAACAACACAGTATGTAACACAGGGGACAAGGCAGGGGATGTGCAGCTGTGTAGGGGTAGTAGTAGTAGCATCAACAACACATTAGGGAATATAATCGACAAAGCAGGAGATGTGCGGCTGTGTAGGGTAGTAGTAGCATCAACAGCAGTATAGTCTGGAACTTAATGAACACGGCAGGAGATGTGCAGCTGTGTAGTGGTAGTAGTAGCAGCACCAGCAGCACAGTATGTAACACAGTGGACAGGGCAGGAGATGTGCGGCTGTGTAGTGGTAGTAGTAGCAGCACCAGCAGCACAGTATGTAACACAGTGGACAAGGCAGGAGATGTGCGGCTGTGTAGCTATTGTAGTAGCAGAAATTAGAGAAGAGTAAGGAATATTATGAACACGGCAGGAGATATGTGGCTTTGTGGGGGTAGTAATAGCAGCAACAGCAGTACAGTATAGAACATAATGGACAAGGCAGGAGATGTAAGTCTGTGTAGACGCAGTAGTAGAAGCAGCAACACAGTATGGGTTATAATGGACAAGGCAAAAGATGTGTGGCTCTGTAGGGGTAGTAGTGGCAATGGCAGCATGATATGGGACATAATGAACAATGTAGGAGATATGCGTCTGTGTGCAGTGGCAGTATTATTGGCCCCTGGAGTACTAGTACCTGCAATTTCACCAAGACTGAATGGAACGTCATGGACAAAGCAAACAGGTAGCAATATGTCAGGCAACACCAGGATTAATATTGTGAAGGATTATTCAAATTAATAAAAAGTTGTGTAGCATAGCTATAAATTCTGCGCACAAGCACAAGCAGTCTAAATGGCTGTCACTAGCAGCCTCCTTGAGGCAGCCTGAATAAGTTACACATTATACAGATATAGCAGCGTTAACAGTCACAGTCATAACATGTTAGCTAGATGTGATAACTCCCCAAGTGGGACTGTGAACACTACAAAACATATCTGCCCCTTCGGATATGCAGCACTCATTATTTTGAAAGGATAAAATGGCTTATGGGCAGGCAAAAGATGTAAAAAGTTTTGGGGGAAATGATGGGTCAAATTTTTTTTTTAAATAGTCAATTTTAATAGATTTTGCTTGCTCAAGTAGGTTACAAGGCATTATAAAAAAAACATGGCTGCTTTATTCTAGACACAGCGCCTCCCCTGTTCACAGGCTGCACTGACTGGCAATGTGTCGGTCAGTTACACTCAGCTTGTTGTGCTCTTACTGGGTAGAGAGTCCTCACCAAACTCCTATGTCGGAAACCTTCGTCCAAAGACAAAAGTTTTTTACATTATGTTAGATTATTAGTATTTTATGTTATTATATCTTGTGTAAGTCTAAATGTATCCAGACACATCCCTGAAAAATCACAGAAAATAATTCACAACCTCTAAAAAAAAATGGACGCTCTGTAAAATATTAAAATATAAGGGACCTTTACTTACCCAATTCTATATCTGACTGGTAGTAATTGCTGGAATAATACGATTATTACCCATTTATAATAAACACGTCTCTCTGTTCCACCGGTACGAGCTGCGCCCCGCGTCTGCTTAAATAATTGTTTGCATATTTTCAGACGCTCACAATAAATCTCACTGAGGAAATGTTTAGACAGGAATTGGGGCTCGAAAAACATCTGCACTGAAGAAAGAATAACCTGCCGTCCAGATTTATCTGTTTCCCAAATATGAATATTTTTATTGTTAAAAAAAGACTGAAGACCTCGAATATATCATGTAATGGTCTATCTTCATATCTGTCTATAGATTAGATATCATATCAAATGATCTATCTATTATCTATCTATCTATTATCTATTATCTATCTATCTATTATCTATCTATTATCTATCTATCTATCTATCTATTATCTATCTATCTATCTATCTATTATCTATTATCTACCTATCTATTATCTATCTATTATCTATCTATCTATCTATTATCTATCTATCTATCTATCTATCTATTATCTATCTATTATCTATCTATCTATCTATTATCTATCTATCTATCTATCTATCTATTATCTATCTATCTATCTATTATCTATCTATCTATCTATCTATTATCTATCTATCATCTATCTATCTATTATCTATCTATCTATCTATTATCTATCTATCTATCTATCTATTATCTATCTATCTATCTATCTATTATCTATCTATTATCTATCTATCTATCTATCTATTATCTATCTATCTATCTATCTATTATCTATCTATCTATCTATTATCTATCTATCTATCTATCTATTATCTATCTATCTATCTATCTATCTATTATCTATCTATCTATCTATTATCTATCTATCTATCTATTATCTATTATCTATCTATCTATTATCTATCTATTATCTATCTATCTATCTATTATCTATCTATCTATCTATCTATTATCTATCTATCTATCTATTATCTATCTATCTATCTATCTATCTATTATCTATCTATTATCTATCTATTATCTATTATCTATCTATCTATCTATTATCTATCTATTATCTATCTATTATCTATCTATTATCTATCTATTATCTATTATCTATCTATCTATTATCTATCTATTATCTATCTATCTATTATCTATCTATCTATCTATCTATCTATCTATTATCTATCTATTATCTATCTATCTATCTATCTATCTATTATCTATCTATCTATCTATTATCTATTATCTATCTATCTATTATCTATCTATTATCTATCTATCTATTATCTATCTATCTATCTATCTATCTATCTATTATCTATCTATTATCTATCTATCTATTATCTATCTATCTATCTATCTATTATCTATCTATCTATCTATCTATCTAATATCTATCTATTATCTATCTATCTATTATCTATCTATTATCTATCTATTATCTATCTATCTATCTATCTATCTATCTATTATCTATCTATCTATCTATCTATTATCTATCTATCTATTATCTATCTATCTATCTAATATCTATCTATTATCTATCTATCTATTATCTATCTATTATCTATCTATCTATTATCTATCTATCTATCTATCTACCTATCTATATATCTATCTATTATCTATCTATCTATCTATCTATCTATCTATTATCTATCTATCTATCTATTATCTATTTATTATCTATTATCTATCTATTATCTATCTATCTATTATCTATCTATCTATCTATTATCTATCTATCTATCTATCTATTATCTATTATCTATCTATCTATTATCTATTATCTATCTATCTATCTATCTATCTATCTATCTGTCTATTATCTATTATCTATCTATCTATTATCTATCTATCTATCTATCTATCTAATATCTATCTATTATCTATCTATCTATCTATCTATTATCTATCTATCTATTATCTATCTATCTATTATCTATCTATCTATCTATTATCTATTTATTATCTATTATCTATCTATTATCTATCTATCTATTATCTATCTATCTATCTATTATCTATCTATCTATCTATCTATTATCTATTATCTATCTATCTATTATCTATTATCTATCTATCTATCTATCTGTCTATTATCTATTATCTATCTATCTATCTAATATCTATCTATTATCTATCTATCTATCTATTATCTATCTATTATCTATCTATCTATCTATCTATCTATCTATTATCTATCTATCTATCTATCTATCTATTATCTATCTATCTATTATCTATCTATTATCTATGTATCGATCTATTATCTATTATCTATCTATCTAATATCTATTATCTATCTATCTATCTATTATCTATCTATCTATCTATCTATCTATCTATCTATCTATCTATTATCTATCTATCTATCTATCTATCTATCTATCTATCTATTATCTATCTATCTATCTATCTATCTATTATCTATCTATCTATCTATCTATCTATTATCTATATATTATCTATCTATCTATCTATCTGTCTGTCTCTCTGTCTGTCTATTAAATTGAAACACACTTTTTAATTACTTAGATAAGCAGATTTTTCATGTTTAATTACTGGAGAACATGCCTTACCTTTACAGCTAATTTGGTGCGGAATTTATTCACATTAAATATTCCTTTACAGTGAGCTTGGGGAATGTTTATTTACACAGATGCTGTAAATTTCAAAATTTGGGGGGTGCTGGAGCCAGCCCCTTTCCAATGGTAATTTGTGGTTTTTCAGGCCTTTACTGGCCACAAAGAACCTTTAGAAATGGTTGGTCAGAGCTGAAATTCCCTTGATTCTAGTGGAATAATATGCAGAGCACTGGGCCACAGGATCCAATAAATAATTGCGCACATTTTGGAAGCGAGAAAATAGAAAAAAAAAAACAGTTGCCACTTCTTCACAGAGTAATTGAGATTCGTGGCAACACTTGGAATATAAATATGTCTATGAGTTGAACGAGTGTATGGTTTTTACCATATTTTATGTCAAATAGGAAAAAAATGCTCCTGCACAAACCATACTTAATTTATGTTTTTCTCCAATAGCAAATTTTGCTTAAAATGATATGGTTTTATATACATAAAAAAATATATATTTGAGTCACTTTTTGGCAATGATTTATTAGTACAGTCAGCAGCTCTGTGTGTGAATGATACTGAATGTGTATAAATATATATATACCGTAATACACTGTATTCTCAGCACCAATATCATTTCTGTTGTTCTTTCCCATTATTAACAACCAAAAATTGAAGTCGATTTTCCATGAAATTATGGAAATGAATGATGTTTATTGGACCCTAATGACTATAAAAGATTCCATCAGTATTTTGATAGAAAGCTGGCATTTTGCAAGGCAAAATAGTGCAGCATCTCCTATCTATTATCTATCTATCTATCTATCTATCTATCTATCTATCTATTTATCTATCTATTATCTATCTATTATCTATCTATCTATCTCATATCTATCTATCTATCTATCTATCATCTATCTATCTATTATCTATCTATCTATCTATCTATCTATCTATCTATTATCTATCTATCTATTATCTATCTATCTATTATCTATGTATCTATTATCTATCTATTATCTATTATCTATTATCTATCTATTATCTATCTATCTATCTATCTATCTATTATCTATCTATCTATCTATCTATCTATCTATCTATTATCTATCTATCTATCTATCTATCTATCTATCTATTATCTATCTATCTATTATCTATCTATTATCTATCTATCTATCTATCTATCTATCTATTATCTATCTATCTATCTATCTATCTATCTATCTATCTATTATCTATCTATCTATCTAACTATCTATTATCTATCTATCTATTATCTATCTATTATCTATCTATTATCTATCTATCCATTATCTATCTATCTATTATCTATCTATCTATCTATCTATCTATCTATCATCTATCTATTATCTATCTATCTATCTATCTATCTATCATCTATCTATCTATCTATTATCTATCTATCTATCTATCTATTTATCTATCTATTATCTATCTATCTATTATCTATCTATCTATTATCTATCTATCTATCTATCTCCTATCTATCTATCTATCTATCTATCGATCTATCTATTATCTATTATCTATCTATTATCTATCTATTATCTATCTATCTATCTATTATCTATCTATCTATCTATCTCCTATCTATCTATCTATCTTATATCTATCTATCGATCTATCTATCTATTATCTATTATCTATCTATCTATTATCTATCTATCTATCTATCTATCTATCTATCTATCTATCTATCTATCTCCTATAACTATTATCTATTATCTATCTATCTATTATCTATCTATCTATCTATTATCTATCTATCTATCTATCTATTATCTATCTATCTATCTATTATCTATCTATTATCTATCTATCTATCTATCTATCTATTATCTATCTATTATCTATCTATCTATCTATCTATCTATTATCTATCTCTCTAGTATCTATCTATTATCTATCTATCTATCTATCTATCTATCTATTATCTATCTATTATCTATCTATTATCTATCTATTATCTATCTATCTATCTATCTATCTATTATCGATCTATCTATCTATCTATCTATCTATTATCTATCTATCTATCTTATATCTATCTATCTATTATCTATCTATCTATCTATCTATCTATCTATCTATCTATCTATTATCTATCTATTATCTATCTATTATCTATCTATCTATCTATCTATTATCTATCTATCTATCTATCTATCTATCTATCTATTATCTATCTATCTATTATCTATCTATCTATCTATCTATCTATCTATTATCTATCTATCTATTATCTATCTATCTATCTATCTATCTATCTATCTATTATCTATCTATCTATTATCTATCTATCTATCTATCTATCTATTATCTATCTATCTATTATCTATCTATCTATCTATTATCTATCTATCTATTATCTATCTATCTATCTATCTATCTATTATCTATCTATCTATTATCTATCTATCTATCTATCTATTATCTATCTATCTATTATCTATCTATCTATCTATCTATCTATTATCTATCTATCTATTATCTATCTATCTATCTATTATCTATCTATCTATTATCTATCTATCTATCTATCTATCTATCTATTATCTATCTATCTATTATCTATCTATCTATCTATCTATTATCTATCTATCTATTATCTATCTATCTATCTATCTATCTATCTATCTATTATCTATCTATCTATTATCTATCTATCTATTATCTATCTATCTATTATCTATCTATCTATCTATCTATCTATCTATTATCTATCTATTATCTATCTATCTATCTATCTATCTATCTATCTATCTATTATCTATCTATTATCTATTATCTATCTATCTATCTATCTATCTATCTATCATCTATTATCTATCTATCTATCTATCTATCTATCTATCTTCTATCTATCTATCTATCTATCTATCTATCTATCTATCTATCTATTATCTATCTAATATCTATCTATCTATCTATTATCTATCTATCTATCTATCTATCTATCTATCTATTATCTATCTATCTATTATCTATCTATCTATCTATCTATTATCTATCTATCTATTATCTATCTATCTATCTATCTATCTATCTATCTATTATCTATCTATCTATTATCTATCTATCTATTATCTATCTATCTATTATCTATCTATCTATCTATCTATCTATCTATTATCTATCTATTATCTATCTATCTATCTATCTATCTATTATCTATCTATTATCTATTATCTATCTATCTATCTATCTATCTATCTATCTATCTATCTATCTATCTATCTATCTATCATCTATTATCTATCTATCTATCTATCTATCTATCTTCTATCTATCTATCTATCTATCTATCTATCTATCTATCTATCTATTATCTATCTAATATCTATCTATCTATCTAATATCTATCTATCTATCTATCTATCTATTATCTATCTATTATCTATCTATCTATCTATCTATCTATCTATCTATTATCTATCTATCTATCTATCTATTATCTATCCATCTATCTATCTCCTATCTATCTATCTATCTTATATCTATCTATCGATCTATCTATCTATCTATTATCTATCTATCTAATATCTATCTATCTATTATCTATCTATTATCTATTATCTATCTAATATCTATCTATCTATCTACAGTACAGACCAAAAGTTTGGACACACCTTCTCATTCAAAGAGTTTTCTTTATTTTAATGACTATGAAGGCATCAAAACTATGAATTAACACATGTGGAATTATCTACATAACAAACAAGTGTGAAACAACTGAAAATATGTCATATTCTAGGTTCTTCAAAGTAGCCACCTTTTGCTTTGATTACTGCTTTGCACACTCTTGGCATTCTCTTGATGAGCTTCAAGAGGTAGTCCCCTGAAATGGTTTTCACTTCACAGGTGTGCCCTGTCAGGTTTAATAAGTGGGATTTCTTGCCTTATAAATGGGGTTGGGACCATCAGTTGCGTTGAGGAGAAGTCAGGTGGATATACAGCTGATAGTCCTACTGTAGACTGTTAGAATTTGTATTATGGCAAGAAAAAAGCAGCTAAGTAAAGAAAAACGAGTGGCCATCATTACTTTAAGAAATGAAGGTCAGTCAGTCAGCCGAAAAATTGGGAAAACTTTGAAAGTAAGGGCTATTTGACCATGAAGGAGAGTGATGGGGTGCTGCGCCAGATGACCTGGCCTCCACAGTCACCGGACCTGAACCCAATCGAGATGGTTTGGGGTGAGCTGGACCGCAGAGTGAAGGCAAAAGGGCCAACAAGTGCTAAGCATCTCTTTGAACTCCTTCAAGACTGTTGGAAGACCATTTCAGGGGACTACCTCTTGAAGCTCATCAAGAGAATGCCAAGAGTGTGCAAAGCAGTAATCAAAGCAAAAGGTGGCTACTTTGAAGATTCTAGAATATGACATATTTTCAGTTGTTTCACACTTGTTTGTTATGCATATAATTCCACATGTGTTAATTCATAGTTTTGATGCCTTCATAGTCATGAAAATAAAGAAAACTCTTTGAATGAGAAGGTGTGTCCAAACTTTTGGTCTGTACTGTATATCTATCTATCTATCTATCTATCTATCTATCTATCTATCTATTATCTATCTATCTATCTATCTATCTATCTATCTATCTATCTCATCTATCATCCTACCAGTAGGAAGTGGAGTTTCCTCCGTTCATTTATGGAGGTGACATCCGTGATGTGAGTGGAGAGTCTCTGGAGGTAATCGGCCCTCACAGGTGAGTATTTGCTGCAGTGTAGCAGGAAGTGGGCCTCTGCTCTGCCGCGGCTTGTATGTCTGCCTGTGCCGCCCCGTCTCCATCTCTAGGATGTGGGTGCTCAGTCTGTACAGGGTCAGGGTCTGTCTGAGTTTGGGGTGGGGTATCCTCTCCAGGTAGCGCGCCATAGTGTAGTCCCTATGCAGTGATTGGCTACCACCTGGCTTCCACCATCACCTTCTACATAGGGGGACTTAGTCCCCCTGGCGTCACAACAAAAACTCTCATAACACCTCAGAAGAGACCCCTGGCGCGGGTCCTGCCCGCTGCAAGTGTCTGGGAGTTTATTTTGCTTCTCCATTCCTCTATGTATCGCTCTCGGCAACCCTCTATGACCCCCTTTATTTGTGCTCTATCGCGTCCCAGGTGCAGGAAATGCTGAGTGGTGTAGTGCGGCCTAAATGTCTCTTCATGTGTTATGTGTTTAGGTGTGGTAACATCACTCTGGGGTGTTATAAGGGCATGTTGGGGGTTTTGGCTGAACAGGCAACTGACACTCGGTTGGTTTATCTGTCTGTCTGTCTTTCTCTCCATCCATCTATCTATCTAGCTCTCTCTCTCATCAATCTATCTCATCGATCTATCTGTTTATCTATCTACAGATCTATGTGTATCTGTCTCTTTTATCTCTCTCTCATCTATCTATCTATCTATCTATCTATCTATCTATCTCATATCTATCTATCTATTATATATTATCTATCTATATATCTATCTATCTATCTATCTATTATCTATCTATCTATTATCTATTATCTATCTATCTATCTATTATATATTATCTATCTATCTATCTATCTATCTATCTATCTATCTATCTATCTATTATCTATTATCTATCTATCTATCTATTATCTATCTATCTATCTATCTATCTATCTATCTATCTATTATCTATCTATTATCTATCTATCTATCTATCTATCTATCTATCTATTATCTATCTATTATCTATCTATTATCTATCTATCTATCTATCTATCTATCATCTATCTATCTATCTATTATCCATCTATTATCTATCTATCTATCTATCTATCTATCTATTATCTATCTATCTATCTATCTATTATCTATCTATCTATCTATCTATCTATCTATCTATCTCATATCTATCTATTATCTATCTATCTATCTATCTATTATCTATCTATTATATATCTATCTATCTATCTATTATCTATCTATTATCTATTATCTATCTAATATCTATCTAATATATATCTATCTATCTATCTATTATCTATTATCTATCTATTATATATTATCTATCTATCTATCTATCTATTATCTATCTATCTATCTATCTATCTATCTATTATCTATTATCTATTATCTATCTATTTAATATCTATCTATTATCTATCTATCTATTATCTATTATATATTATCTATCTATCTATCTATCTATCTATCTATCTATCTATCTATTATCTATCTATCTATCTATTATCTATTATCTATTATCTATCTATCTATTATCTATCTATCTATCTATCTATCTATTATCTATCTATCTATTATCTATTATCTATTATCTATCTATCTATTATCTATCTATCTATCTATCTATCTATCTATTATCTATCTATCTATTATCTATTATATATTATCTATCTATCAATCAATTATTTATATATCAATTATCTATCTATCTATCTATTATCTATCTATCTATCTATCTATCTATCTATCTATCTATCTATCTATTATCTATCTATTATCTATTATCTATCTATCTATCTATCTATCTATCTATCTATTATCTATCTATTATCTATCTATTATCTATCTATCTATTTAATATCTATTATCTATCTATTATCTATCTATCTATCTATTATCTAATATCTATCTATTATATATCTATTATCTATCTATCTATTATCTATCTATTTAATATCTATCTATCTATCTATCTATCTATCTATCTATCTATTATCTATCTATTTAATATCTATCTATCTATCTATCTATCTATCTACTATATCTATTATCTATCTCTATCTGTCTGTGTATCTCTTAGTCAATCTTGTAAAATTGAGATTTCAGTTTCCACCTAATGAACGCCATCAGCACTTTCAGGTTCAGCTGCAATATAGAAAATTAACAAGAAAAGTAAATGAATGTTTGGTAATTTTATAGAGTTTGTCTTTCAGACTGACACACACGTACATAGGTATATTCTGTATATATACATTAAGGGGCTTTAAAGGCGCCTCTAATTTATGTATGAAATACAAGTCCACAGGCAGGACGGCATCTGAGCAGACATATATTAAACCTATATATCTCTGATCTGATTATTTTCCTGAAGTTCAAGACAGGCCCAAGGGGGAAAGACTAATGTCTGTGAGAATCTTAAGGATTTATATGAGACTGACAGCTGATAAGAACTGTCTGTCTCATGGCTGCCCTTACCCTTCACCAATTCTCTCTAGATTTGTATTTCCCACGCTATGTTTTCCTCCCCAGTACAGACAGCTCAGGTATTCTTTCACTTACTCCTCGATCACTTTGTGACACATGTATCATCTCAGTACACAAGGAGCTCACCGTTGTCTACATGAGCTCCGGACCCCCTGCATTCAATATGGGTTTTAAACACTTTATGTGGCTCGTTTGATAATGGTGCATCGTTCAGTGGAGAATAAGTGGGACTAAATAGACAAAATGTAGTGCAACCCAGTAAGAGAAGTCAGATGAATGCAACGGGTTTTCAGTTTTAGAAACTTCAGAAGTTGTGAACATGCAAAAATGAGCCATTGTGTATTAAAGGGGTTGTCCAGGATCATACACTTAAAAATAAAAAATACACAATATTCCGCTCAGAGATGACCCATCACTGCCATTACAAGGCGGCTCTAGTCTCTGCTGCTCTCCACTTCCTGGTTCCACCTGAAGACACAGGAAATGCCCACTCTGCAAATGACTGGCAAATGATTCAGGTCACTGCCACCACAGAGAAATTATTTTGCTAGTCGGTTTCGCCAGTGATGTAGAATACATGCACATGGCTCAAACCAGCCAGAACAGGAGCTGCTCTTATAGAGTGGCTCAATATTCTGGCTCATAACTTGGGATCTGGAGTGGAGGCACCTCCTTTATGTCCTAATAGGGTGTATAGGCAGGGCTTGTCTTCATGATATGACCCCTTTACACCCCCTTTTTCCTCAAGGCAGGGGCGGGCTGGGCCGGGGGGCAGGGAGGCAATTGCCCCCCAGGCCGCCCGAAATAAACGGCCACTGGGCCGACCGTCTTAAAAAAAAAATTTTTTTTTTTTTTTTTTTTTTTTTTTTTTTAATTCTTCAGGGCCGCACCGCCGATCATCACCACAGGCGGCGCGGCCCTGGATGTCATTGCGGCCGTGCTGTGTGCTGTGGGGCAGGGGAGGGAGAGGCGTGTCCCTCCCCTGTTCTTCTGATAGGCCGCAGGCACTAATGCCTGCAGCCTATCAGAGGCCGGCTCAGGCAGAGCAATGACGTCATTATCATCGCGCCGCCTGAGCCTGGCCGCACACAGCAGGGACACAGGCCAGAAGAGGCTGCATCGCTGCTGATGGAGGTAAGTATTAGTGTTGTTTTTTTTCTTCTTCTTTGCAGGGGGCTGGCACTATGGGGGGGGGATCTGGCACTTTGGGGGAGCTAGCACTATAGGGGGAGCTGGCACTATAGGGGGGGCTGGAACTATGGGGGAGCTGGCACTATGGGGGGGCTGGCACTATGGGGGGCTGGCACTATAGGGGGAGCTGGCACTATGGGGGGCTGACACTATGGGGGGCTGTCACTATAAGGGGGCTGTCACTATGGGGGAGGAGCTGGCACTATGGGGGGGCTGGCACTATAGGGGGGCTGGCACTATGGGGGGGGGGGGGGATCTGGCACTATGGGGGGGATTTGGCACTATGGGGGGATTTGGCACTAAGGTGGGGAATCTGGCACTTTGGGGGAGCTAGCACTATGGGGGGGGCACTATAGGGCTGGAACTATGGGGCAGCTGGCACTATGGGGCGGCTGGAACTATGGGGGGGGCTGGAACTATGGGGGGGGCTGACACTATGGGGGGGGCTGACACTATGGGGGACTGGCACTATAAGGGGGCTGGCACTATGGGGGGGGCTGGCACTATGGGGTAGGAGCTGGCACTATGGGGGGGCTTGCACTATAGGGGAGCTGGCACTATGGGGGGGGCTGGCACCACGGGGGGGGCTGGCACTATGGGGGAGCTGGCACTATAAGGGGGCTGGCACTATGGGTGAAGTGGCACTATGGGGGGGCTGACACTATAAAGGGGCTGGCACTATAAGGGGGCTGGCACTATGGGGGGGGCTGGCACTATGGGGTAGGAGCTGGCACTATGGGGGGGCTGGCACTATGGGGGGGGCTGGCACTATGGGGGAGCTGGCACTATAAGGGGGCTGGCACTATGGGTGAAGTGGCACTATGGGGGGGCTGGCACTATAAGGGGGCTGGCACTATAAGGGGGCTGGCACTATAAGGGGGCTGGCACTATGGGGGGGGGTGGCACTATGGGGTAGGAGCTGGCACTATGGGGGGGCTGGCACTATGGGGGAGCTGGCACTATAAGGGGGCTGGCACTATGGGGGGGCTGCCACTATGGGGGGCCTGGCACTATGGGGGGCTTGTACTATGGGGGGGGAGCTGGCACTATGGGGGCATTTCTTGCTGGCACATTATGGGGGGGCACCATGACACTATGGGGGGCTGTCACTATAAGGGGGCTGGCACTATGGGGGAGGAGCTGGCACTATGGGGGGGCTGGCACTATAGGGGGGCTGGCACTATGGGGGGGGGATCTGGCACTATGGGGGGGATTTGGCACTATGGGGGGATTTGGCACTAAGGTGGGGAATCTGGCACTTTGGGGGAGCTAGCACTATGGGGGAGCTAGCACTATGGGGGGGGCACTATAGGGCTGGAACTATGGGGCAGCTGGCACTATGGGGCGGCTGGCACTATGGGGGGCTGGAACTATGGGGGGGCTGACACTATGGGGGGGGGCTGACACTATGGGGGACTGGCACTATAAGGGGGCTGGCACTATGGGGGGGGGGGTGGCACTATGGGGTAGGAGCTGGCACTATGGGGGGGCTGGCACTATGGGGGGGGCTGGCACTATGGGGGAGCTGGCACTATAAGGGGGCTGGCACTATGGGGGGGCTGCCACTATGGGGGGCCTGGCACTATGGGGGGCTTGTACTATGGGGGGGGAGCTGGCACTATGGGGGCATTTCTTGCTGGCACATTATGGGGGGGCACCATGGGGGAGAGGAGCACTATGGGGGTATCTGGGGGCTCTAAAGGGGCTTTTTTTTAATTATTGGCACATTCTGGGGGGCACTATAGGGGAGAGCAGCACTATGGGGCATCTGGGGTTACTATAGGGGCACTATGGGGAAGTGGGGGCTCTAAAGGGGCCTTTTGTATTGGAACATTATGGGGGGCACTATGGCATTTGGTAGCACTAAGGGGGCATTTTTTACTGGCACATTATGGCAGGCACTATAGGGGAGAGCGGCACTATGGGGCATTATTTGGAGGCACTATGGGGGAGTGGAGCACTATTGGGGCATATGGTGGCACTAAGAAGGGAAATTTTTTTACTGGCACATTGTGGGGGAGAGGAGCACTATAGGGGCATCTGCTGGGGGTACTAAGGGGCATTTTTTTACTGGCATATTATGGGGGACACTATGGGGAAGGGGGAGAGGAGCAGTATGAGTGCATTTACTGGGGCACTATATAGGGGTATTTTATACTGGCATACATTATGGGGACATTAGCTCAACTGCGGGCACTAAGCGGGGGTATTTCATGTACTGTCATATTATAGGGAAAATTAGTACTACTAGGGGGTATTATGGGGAGCTTTACTACTACTGGGGGGCTATGAGGAACATGATTACTAGGGCACTATTGGGGCATTATTACTACTAAGTGTGCTCTGGCAGATAATTATTTCTATTGGTGGGATTTTGGGGGGCACTGTTACTTTGGGGGCACCCTAGCACAGTATCAGCTTAGCACAATTATTTTTGGGGGACATTATCTTTATACTATTAGTGTCTGGGCGCAGTTATTTTTTAGAGCACTGTGTGCCAATAATTGTTTAAGGGGGCACTATCTGTGTGGTAGTAGTATTCCCAGGGGTACTGTTTCTGCAGTATAGTATTGGGGGCATAGCGGGTACAGTATTGGGGGCACTATCTGTGTGGTAGTAGTATTCCCAGGGGGACTGTTTCTGCAGTATAGTATTGGGGGTGGCAGGAAACTAATGTCTGTTTCTCAATCTCTGCAGAGACGGGAGATGGCTGAAAAATCATCATGGCGGTCTGGTCTGAATGGAGAAGATGAGGAAAAAGAACGTCTACAACAAAGGTGACATTGGATGTAAGAGGTATGTGGTGCTATGTAGGAGAGGAGATGCTCCGGCTCCTCCCCCTGCCATTTGCAGAAGGAGGATTCAGAGCTGGGTGAGGATGACGAAAGGGGGCAGCAGGCCACGGGCGGGTGGCAGATGGTGGGGGGAACCACAAGCCTTAAGCAGGATCTGGGGAGGGAGGAGAGCGGAGGAGCTTCCTGGCTGTAGCTTGTTGTATAAGGAGGCAGTGCAGCCAGGACAGGTCCTCCCCTCTTCGTATGATGTGTAGACAGGCCTCAACTATAGAATGTCAGCTGTACAGTGTGTGTTGGGAGTGGCCTATTATATGTAGGAGGGGCTTTTAATAATGGGCGGGGCTAAAAATGGGCCACTTGACTGGATTTGCCCCCCAGGACTAAGGCTGCCAGCCCTCCCCTGCCTCAAGGGCTTCAAAAAAAGAAAATCTAGCGCTGTAGAGGAGGTCTCTTGTGATGCCCTGTAGACTTTCTTCAAGAACTCTCTGCTTTGAATCCAGCTACAAAGTGTAGAAGTGCCATTCCTGATTGACCAAGAAGGACAATTTAAAGGGCTCTGTCCTAGCCTGAAACAAATGAGAAATATTCCCAAACACATTGTTATATCCTTGCTCTAATCTCTTACACACGTCCCACCATATAGTGCTGCAGAGAAGCTGATGATCTCTGACTAGTTACATATTTCCTGATAGCACATGGCTGATACCTAGAGATGAGCAAATCGAAACCCACAAAGTGGAATTCGATCCAAATTTCAGGATAAATTCGAAGCGGAATTTCCTTGTGCTTCATGTCAGCTAATTGATTTAACCTGAAATAGTATAAAAAACGAAAAAATTCAAACTTGCCTCCTCCATTTGCTCGCGACGGGCCGCCAGCCTCCATCTTGCTTGAAGATCTCGGCCGAAATCCCGTGCAGTGCGAGATTACATCGCCACGCCGGCCGGCATGATCACGTCATACAGAACCACACCAGCTCAGACTAGACGGTGTGATAACGTAATCTCGCGACGCACAGTAATTCGTCACAAAGCTAATTTTTTTGTGAAATTCGGCGAATCAGTCGAATCGAACTTTTAAGAAATTCGCTCATCTCTAGTGATAGCCTTCTCCATTGTAAGCCACAGGTCACCAGCTCTCATCTGCCCAGCATTGATTTAAAGTGATGGTTTTATTGAGGTTGAACTCTGTCTCTTCTTTACATCTCTACATCTTTACATGAATTCCGAAAATTTTCTTGACATAACATGTACAAGTTTTCAGACATGTGGGGGTCTATGTGCATAATATATTGGCCCAAGTCAGATATGAAAATACTCCTACCAAGACAGTTCCATATCATTGACTAGTATAATTGTGATTAGTGCTCATGCATTAGAGATCCTCCTGAAGTTCCTTTGTTAGATCAGTTGTTAATTGAGTAATGTGAAAAGTACCTATCATTGTGTTGTCACCACCTTCTCCACTTCCCTTGGTAGCTCATACAAATTTTTTTAATTTGCAGCGAGTGACAATGTGTGCAAGAGCAGGTACTATCCTAGTCAAAAAGTGCATACATTCTGTGAGGCATGATGGGTAATGTGTATCTGCTCCTGCAAAGTCATGACCAGGGGGTAGACTGGCCATAGACCCAGGGGGACACCCAAGCCTTCTTCATAGGAGCAGGCAGGGTAGATAATGATCTGACGTTCCTAGCTTTAATTACCTGTCCGGAAGCTGCAGGTCCCCCTCTTACAGTTGAATACTGCGATAGGGCATGGGAGCCGATTGCTCCCTGCCCCGCTGTTCACCCTTATAGGACAAAGACCTCTTGGTCTAAAGTCTATGAGGCAGCAGAATGGCACCAGAATAGCATTTGTAAAGTGATGAGGCCATCAGCAAGGTAGCTCAGACTAGACGGTGGTGTGGAAGTGGACTCGGATGGGTAGTATATTATTTTTTTTTACTTGGCCACTAGGGAGCATATGGGTCACTATGGGGCATTTTTATTATTAAGAGCTTTATGGGTGTATTCATGCTCCTGTATTATGGACAATTGTCCTGGTCTGACCAAATGTCTACTGATCCATACTCACAGCACTGTGGACCTCTATAGTTCGGGTCAGTAGACTCATTGTCAGGCTGGGATATTCAATCATAACATGTCTGTCTGTTTGACCATTACATTCATCAACCTTCACTTTTTTGGTTGAAAACACACAGACAGGTTTTAATGCAGTTTTCTGAGCAAAATAGAGAAGTAGATCCAGAAGTAGTTCCTTTTAAATTCTGTCTTGGTTTTGATCCTCACCTGAAGCTTCTTCACATACACACTTTTTTCATTGTTTTTGTTTTTCCTCTTGTAAAACAAAACCTGCTATGAATTTCAAACATTTTTATAGCATTTTTCCAATAGTATTTTTTGTGGAATTTTTTTAAACTCTCACGTTTGTAATGAGCCTTTTTTTATGGTATATCTTGTACCCTAAAGAGAAACCTATTGCAAAACTTCCAAAAAAAAACTAAACCTAGAGCCTGCTGTGTTTTGAAAAAATCTACTAACTTCCCCCCAAAAAAGCACCTGCCGAATCCACTGAATTTCCACAAAGAAAATTCATTGCTTATATTTCATTATATATTTCACTATAGGCTTGAATTTAACATCTTGATTACATTTTATGTGATATATCCTCTTCATTTTCACTGTTATTACAATGTGGAAAGGGTTAATGCTTCACACTAAGAGACATTGCGAGTTTCTAGCCGGTGCACTGAGAAGCTAGTAATTTTTCACTACTGTCATAAGGGACTATGCAGAGTGACAAGAAGACACTGAGATAGGGATACTCTGCCACAGACCCTGAGTCACCAGCCCTTTGACCAGGGACCCAGCCAGATGACTGAGCCAGAGACCCTGGATCACCAGGCCTTTTCCCAGGCTACTACCCTTCTAAGAAAGAGAGAGAAAGCTAACTCAGGCCTTTCCTCAGCAAAAAACCTCGGATACCGGAGGGGAAACTGGAGATGCCAGTTCAGTGCCTTGTCTGTATTGTTTTGCAAATGGGTTCCTCCAGTAAAGAAGCACACTGGTCACAACATGTTGTTACTCCTTGATGGTGTCTCGAGGACCCAGCATAGTCTTGGAGGCCACCTCAAAACTGGTCACTGCGTTCTCTCTCCTGATCCTCCCATACACATGCATACTCAGCTCAGTCGAGTATGTACTGGTTGTGAATGGGCGGCTTATCTCCTCCATAACAAAAGGATGTTGAAATTTAACAGTCACATCTGCCACCAGGATAGAGTCAGAAGACCTCCTACAAGTTAGAAAGTCAACCGGTTCTTTTAAATTAACTGGTTGGGCCATCAAACATCTAATACAACTTTACTGTGCATCTCAATATAATCCTACAGTGTGTATTTCTGGGATCTGCAATGAAATGAAAAATCAGAACCTGACAGCAGAGGAGAATAACACTGGTCTATCATGTCTGCCTTGTGCATGTTTGTTTGACTCCTGCTCAGTAGATTAGTATTCCAGAAGGATTTGGCAGATCGGCACACAGCCCCTCAGCTGCAGCTTGACTTGATGCCCACTGTGCTTTAAATCAAGCCCTGGGAGATTTTTGGGAGGGCAGGGGTTAAAGGTCGGAGAGATTGCTCTGATTTATCAGGCTGCTGTTTATTTTCACATTGAATTAGTTGATGTAGAATAACAAACGGAAAGCTGGGGAAGAGCCACACTCTCCATTTTCTGGGCTGGGTGGTGACCATGTGATATTTGGAGAGCCCCTTTACATGGGTTCATATTTTCCACTTTCCAGTTCCCCAGGGGGAAAGGCTCGAAGATACAGTGTTTTTATTCATGGTCTCCTCTCCAAATGTCACCCCCTCATCAGCCGTCACTCAGATGCATTTAGAAAAGGTGGTCAGAAGTTGAGAACACATGTTAGGGTTTATAGAGTTTACATATTCTGTCATAACGTGAGTTTTCAGGAGCCAGGCATGACAAGGAGTAATTTAGAAACCTGGACGTACGCAGAAAGTGCACTGGGTTCATGGAACAGCCACTCAGGCAAGAGAATGGAGAAGAAAACAGAGCTATATGACTTACCTGTTTATACCGAGCTGAAGGGAGAAGGCATTGTCATGTCCCTGACCCTCACTAAGAACCTGTATGAAGAAGTAATTCTAGAAAAAAGGATCCCTAGAACTGTTGTAATGGAAAAATGCTTCATCTAAAAGTATATTTTAGTTTAAAAGTTTTACATAAATAAGTCAATTGGGATTTCTGGGAAGGTACTGGTTCTCCTTGTGGAGGTCAGCTGGCCAGAAAAAGCCCCCTACAGGAGGAAGAAAACTGTCTCTCTAGTGGCACCTACAGGTAGCTTAAAGGGGTTCTGCACTTTGTTTAAACTGATGAGCTATCCTCTGGATAGATCATCAGCATCTGATCGGCGGGGGTCCGACACCCGGGACCCCTGCCGATCAGCTGGAGCGCCGCTGCCTTCTCACTGTTTACCGCTGGCCCAGTGATGTCACGACTAGTATCACTGGCCTGTGCGGGGCTAAGCTCCAGTCAAGTGAACAGAGCTTAGCCCCGCCCAGGCCAGTGATACAAGTCGTGACGTTATTGGGCCAGCGGTAAACAGTGAGAAGGCCGCGGAGCTGCTGGAGTGACGCTGCCTTCTCAAACAGCTGATCAGCCGGGGTTCTGGGTGTCGTACCCCTGCCGATCACATGCTGATGATCTATCTAGAAGATAGATCATCAGTTTAAACAAAGTGCAGAAGCCCTTTAACTGTAACTCAATGTCCCATCCATCAGATCTTGAATACGACTATTATATCAGCCAAATTAGAGATACCTATCTGAAATCCATATGCCCCTCATCAGTACAGTGTAAGTTTCTGGTTGCCTTTAAGGGCACATCCACTAGGGATGAAAATGCAGTGGATTTAACACGTGTAGCAAATCCACAGCATTTTAAATTACCAAGTGGATGAGCTATTTGAAGAAATTTTATCCACGTTCTGCGGGGGGGAAATCTCCAGAGAAAATTGATCTGTCTACAGCCATTTATACTGGCTTAGGCAGGGTGCTGAATCTTCTTAAAGTGACCAATCTTGTATGGGGATGTACTGGAAAGACCTCATGGTATGGAGATTTATTGGTAAGGCTACATGGGAAATGAATATGCAAAGAGGTATTTTCCAAGAAAGAGAATCATCTCACCAGCGGCACTTTTGGAAGTGGCTCCCTATAAGTCAAGATCAGACTTTCTACAGATGGATATCTGGCTTGGCTATATGCCCTTGTCAAATCAGAAAGGCTTGTTGGAAAGTTGGATCTTGACTCATAGGAAGTCACTTCCAAGAGGGGGCACTGGTGAGATGGGTCTCTTTCTTGAAAAATACCTCTTTGCATATTTGTTTCCCCTGAAGAATTGGCAATAAGTCTCCATACCATGGAGCGCTGCCAGTAAATCTCCATACAGTACTGGTCATTTTAGGAGATTGAGCACTCTGCCTAAGCTACAAGGCATGTCAGAATCCTACACCGTACTGGTGAGGTCAAGCACCCTGAAACAGATGGATATCTGACTTGGCTATATTCCCTTGTCAAATCCCAAGGCTTGTTGGAAAGTCTGATCTTGACTCATAGGGAGATGCTTCCAGTAGGTGGAGCTGGCAAAATGGTTCTTTTTCTTGGGAGATGGCATTTATACTGCAAATTTCCACCACGGAACTCGCCATCTTTACCATGGATGCAGATTTCTGAAGGGCGTATGTCCTGTGTGGACGAACCTTGAAGCAGCTCTTGGAAGAGTCAGACACAGGGTAAAAAACATGGACAAAACTGAAGCCAATAAGATATTGTATAGTTAGTAAAAATGGAACATGCCCTGATAGTGTCAATGAACAGAGGAGAAACTTTGAGCTCCTGAAGCCCAGAAATGCACTACACTTGAAGATAATATCTATGGTGGAGTGAGAACTTGTCCTCAGGAGTCATCTGAAACTGTGAGATGTGTTTTATGAAGCGATTGCTATTCATGCCATTTCCCGATAAATCATCATAGGTAAAAGCTTCACGGGAAATATATTAAACAGACTAGACATGGAAATCTGGAAGCTCTTCAGCATGACATCAACGAATGAATAGCTCAAAACCCAAGCACTTCTAGGTCAATCCGAGAAGAACTTGTACATGTGAGTCACGGTACGCAAGGATCTGCTAATCCTCCTTTCTAACATATCATCTGATTGGTCTTGTCATATCTCTGACTTGCTCACTCTCCGGGGCTGTTACTTTAAGCTCTCGTTACATGGAATCCATTGCAGAGGATAATGAGAGGCTTTAAAAGCTCCAACCGCATAAAAAGGGGAAATTGTTACTGATAATGATGTTCAATATCTTACCATGATTGCTCCGATTTATAGCGAAATGATGTCTTCTCAACCAAGAATTATGTCTGATTAGTTCTGGGCTGGAAAAGTTTTCAGGCAGACATATTAGATTAACCCCTTTCTGCACATGCACATCTTGATTGGACAGTTCTTTGCATGAAAAGACATAATAACACGGCATGGGTGCAGGAGATGTGCCTGTACTATTAGCGGAGGGTGTTGGCTATAAAGTTAATAAATACATTATAATTAGTGTTGAGAAGCCAAATTTACCTGAATGGCAGTAAAAAAAAATTAA
This sequence comes from Bufo bufo, assembly GCF_905171765.1. Classification (NCBI taxonomy): domain Eukaryota; kingdom Metazoa; phylum Chordata; class Amphibia; order Anura; family Bufonidae; genus Bufo; species Bufo bufo. Next base: position 420,089,140 of record NC_053394.1, read on the forward strand.
AAAAACATACTTACCTCATCTATTTGATTGAGAGGAAAAATAATGGACCCTTAACCTTTTTTTCCCACATTACTATGGCGGGGAACACTCCAAAGTGATGGTCATACCAATATAATCATAAACCAAAGGGGGTTATTTTTTCTTGCCCATTGAGGGCAATTTTTAGAGCGGGTCATTTAGGTGACAAATAGTTTTTATAGGACATTTTCAAGAAAGACCCTTTAAATTAGAATTACCTCGGGGTCACCAGCAATCATGGTACGTTATCTGTATATGCTTCTTGCTCCTTCTTCAAACATCCCTTCCAATAAAGACCGGCTGTATAACATTTGATGGGACCATAGAGAACAGTTTCTACGGATTAGTTCTTGTAGGATGACTCAGTTCAGTAATGAAGCCTCTCCCTATCTGCAGACATCAGCTGTTAGTTTCTGAGCCAACATTCCTCCAGGAATCCAATCATAGAGATCTGGGACTATAGATGGACTTACCAAATGTATGAATCAAAGTCTGTGACCCATACTGTTTTTTGATGGGTGTTTTTTGATGGCCAGAGCTGCATGCACATAGTGTGCGACCAAGTTTTATTTTGTTGGGTAACTTCTACCAAAAAAGATGGACTACTTGGTTGCCATCCTTATGTCATTGTATCCATTTTATGACTACTAAGTCCACAATTCCTCTTTGGGTCCCTTAGAGATCAGTGTGTCAGCCATTAGTCATATTCCTCATGCTTTTTTGCAGTAGTGGGGAGGGGGAGAGTGATGATGGGCTTATTCCTGTCAATGATAAGCGTTGAATTTCTGGAATTTGGTATCTTCTGATGTTACATGAGATGTTCACAATGAAAACAGACCAGAATATGTTTCTCATAAAAATGTAAATGAGCATTACACCATAGAGGTTTTTTAATTTTTTTTTTAATTTTGAGCAATAAAATAAAATGCAACCTTTCATTGACTGTTAAAGAAGGTTTCTAGGACCTAGATGCTGATGACCTGTCCTTAGGATAGAGCATTAATATTAGATCAGTGGGGGGTCCAACACCCGGCACTCATTTCAAGAGCTTTTATGGAAAGTGCCTCAGTGCATGGGGGTGGGATGGAATTTACCCACTTGCTGGCTGGTTAGTGGGGTGTTTAGATGGGCCAATGATTACCCCCCACAAACGTTCCTATGAATTTTTCCAATTATCAGCCCTGTGAAAGGCTCGTAATGGGCTTGTGCCACCATTAAATGTTATTTTAAAATAATTCAGCATCAAAAATGTATTACTTCTGTAATTTACTTTTAGTTACAAAAATGCTACAGTTATGAGATATTCTCTTTCTTTAATTATAATGGCGCCTCCTATAGTAATGTACACATCTACCTACAGAGCTGGATGAGCAGGCCACACATGCTTAGCTCCATCCTTCACTTGCCATTAGCCCTATCCATTGTTATAACTGTGACAGTTAGAGAGAGAGAGAGTTTCAGAAGAAAGGGCAACCCCCCTAAGAAAGGACACATGACACATCCCTGAGGAGCAGCAGAAAGGACATAGCCTTCTGACAAAAGACACACCCCTGAGGTGCAGCAGAACGGACATAGCCCCCTGAGAAAGGACATACCTATGAGGTGCCAGCCCAAAAACAATCTAGCAGAGCAACCGGATCAATGAAAACTGGATATGTTGAAGCAGATAGGAGGAAGATGTAGACAGTGTTGGACTGGCCCACCAAAGGATCCTTCAGGGGGCCCAGGCTCTGATACCATAGTGGGCCTCAAAGATCCAGTAGAAAGAAAAAACATTTGGCTGCCTTTGGAGCCACTCACTGGCCACTAGGGTCTATTTCATTGAATCAAAACCTATTAGACTTTCTTGATGATATAAGGGTTTGTCCCCGAAAATAATTTCCTCTGGTGGGCCCAAGGAACCCAGTCTGACTCTGGAGGTAGCAGAAGGAAAAAGAATAAAGAGGATGGATAAGAGGTAGAAAACACTAAGGAACAAAAGTGAAATATGAGAAGGAAGGGTAAAAAAAAGAAGATGATGAAAAGCATAAAGACAGCAAAGTAAAAAAGGAAAGGAGGAAGGAGGGTGAAGAGAAAAACATCTACATAATGTAATTGTAGTATTATACAATGTCCTCCTCCTTGTCTTGATAAAAAATTGTTCAAATTACAGATCTTGTAGCAAATTCATATTTTCATATTGTCTCTTTATCAGCAGGAAATTCTGTGATCCGTTGCTTCATTGTGGAGAAAAATTATTGTTAATCCATAAGCAAATGAGCAGTTAAGTGCACTAAGGGCGGGCCTAAGTCACTCTGTGCATCCTTGCTCCTCCTGCTTCCTCTGCCAGCCCATCCCTTTCATTACTGATTGACAGGGCTAGGCGAGATGACTACCTAGGAATCTGACCCACCCACTATCCAAGGAAGTTAACAAGACCGATCCATGTACTTTACTTCTATCACCTTAACGCTTTGCAAGCGTAACATTTTGACAATTTCAAGCTGATATTTCTTAGCCCATAAACTAATACAGTGTTAACCACACAGGTTTTTTGAAGTAACATCCGAGTCTTCTAAATCTTGCGGCCGCTGATGCTACAAGACGGTTCTGGTCAGCCAGATTTGGAGCCTGAAGCTTCTGGAGAACTTCAAAACTAATGAAATATTTTAATAGTACGCAGCAGAACGGACTGATTCCTGCCTGTGTCATTTAGTGGCTATGTAATTACAGAGGAGGGGAATACTGTAAATGATGTGTTACCTGATATTACGCTTGCACACTGAGCTCGTATTTCCGCTGCCGTGTATTTCGGGCATCTTAAACAAGTAATCTGTTCTGACCAATATGTGAATATGGATTGAACGGCGTCATATCCTACTATTAATTATTTAACTCTACATTATTACTAGAGATAAACTAATTATTCAAAAATTCAAACATTTAGTTTGATCTGAATTTATTTGTGGCGAATCGTGTTAAGAAAACGGCTATTTCCTGGCTGCAGAGAGCCTTTATAGTGGTGTAGAACACTGTGCCTTGCAGTAACATACATAGGGAGTGTGCTGTGGTAGTGAAACAATACTGTGAGTCAGTATGACATGCAGATGACAGGCGTCGCTCTTAGAATCACTGCACACTTCACTTATTTGGGCAGTTACGGGGCCAAAACTGACCAAATAACTCAAGTGTAAACTCAGCCTTACAGGTCAATGTTAGCGCCAGGTATAAAGAACCGTGCAGAGGCCCAAGATCCTACTAAAGCAGGAAAGATTGCACTACTTTTACACCAATTCACTGATTTCACATAGATGTCTACAGAACCTGTTCTATTAAACGCTTATACAAGTAGATCCCCCCCGACAGAGTGGAGAGGGTGTCAGCAGTCAGTTTGTGTTTATGTCACTGATTATTTTGCCCTTCCTCTGATCCATCAGAACAATAACCCAAAAAAAACGGATCCTGTCCATGGAGCATCCGCCTTCACTCGGTCAGCATTTGGTCAGTAATCCATCAGTATTGCTAAAGCCCAAAAAAAACAGGAGTGGATCCAAAACAGAGATGACACGTTAATGGAATATTTGCATGTCTTCTGTGTTTTGTACCCACTCCTGCTTTTGGCTACTAAATCATAAGCCAATTCTGATGCAAAATAGGGACCATGTCATGCAGGCCTTAAACCTATTACATAGACAGGATCCGTTGTGGGTTTCATTTTTCCTTCCTTCTGACAGATCAGAAGAAGGGTAAAAAAAATGATGATGTCAGCCAGGCCGAAAGGCAATATAGTGACCCAGTCTTGAAATGGGGACGGTGGGAACAGCATAAGAAGTCCACAGAGTGGCCCTATGAAATAGTGTGGAGGTGGCAGCAGCATCAGGAGACGCCAGAGTGGCCTAATGACAGAGTCTGGAGGTGGCAGCAGCATCAGGAGGAGGCCACAGAGTGGCACAATGACAGTGTGGAGATGGCAGCAGCATCAGGAGGCCACAGTGTGGAGGTATTGAAACAAGAAAAAATTGTGCTAGAATCTTGCCCTGAGTGGCCCAGGTGGTCGTTTTAACAATTTTTAACACCGTTTAATATTTTAAAGTACCCCCACATTGATACATGCTTCGCCATAAATATTGTTAAAACGAAGGGGGACTTACTTCACCAGGGAGGGAGGCATAGGATAAGCATAATACACGTTTAATATTTTAAAGTACCCCCACAGTGATACATGCTCCGCCATATATCGATACTGTGAAACAGAATCCATAACTATAATAGTATAGGCACAGTGATATATGCTCCGCCATATATCGACACTGTAAAGGAGAATCAATAACTAAAATAGTATAGGCGCAACCTTCAATTGACTCACTGCACTGCACCTATCCCATCCATCTCACCATTACCTTGACGCCCCTGTGCTATTGCCCGCCCTCCCCACAACCACCTGGACCACTCAGGGCAAGTTTCTAGCACAATTTTTTCTAGTTTCAATCCCTGTATTTACCTTGCAGTGTACCCACGTACACTGCTTTAGGGTGCAGCCTCGGTAACGATCCTTTACTACCACCACCTACCCCACCCCAAATACCCCGGCATATGCCAATAGTCCTCCAGGCGCTCCTTAATCCACTCCTCCACCATTTTTTACTGCCCATAAATCTTTTTTCTCCCTCTTCAACAGAGTGTGGAGGTGGCGGCAGCAGCATCAGGGGAGGCTACAGGGTGGCACAATGACAGTGTGGAGGTGGCAGCAGCAGCATCAAGAGACCTGAGTGGTGAGATGGCAGCAGCTTCAGGAGACCACAGAGTGACCCGTTGACAGAGTGGGGAGGTGGGTGGCAATACCAGTACCATCTGAAGATGGTGGGTGAAAGAAGTAGCACTTGGCATCAGATGTGTGTCATCAGGTGGGTGTCAGTATCAGAACAGTAGCTGAGTCAGGTAGCCAGAAGAAACCGGTCTCTTTTGTCAAAGTGTTGGTGTGGCACCATGGATGATCTAGTCTGATGCATCAGGCGTGGGTGGGTGGAAATCCTGGCTAATCCACACCTGATTCATCTTGACAAATGTCAAGTCTCTCCACATTTTGGAGGGACAGGCGAGTTCTTTTTGGGGTAACTATGGCCCCCGCCGCACTAAACACCCGCTCTGATGCCACACTACTGGCCGGACAGGACAGCTTTTCCAGGGCAAACTCTGCCAGTTGCGGCCACAAATCCAATTTGGCTGCCCAGTAGTCCAGCGGATCTTCAATGTAGGGTGGCAGGGTGCTGTCCAAGTATACCACCACCTGCTGGTTCAGGTCCTGCTCCAGGTCTAGCTGCTGCTGCTGCTGGTGAGTAGTAGTGTTGAGCGCGAATATTCGAATTGCGAATTTTTTTCTCGAATATCGCAATTTCGAAATTTCGCGAATATTTAGAATATCGTTCTATATATTCGCGAAATCGAATATTCGTTTTTTTTCTTTTTTTTTTATTATATTTTTTTCTTTCCCACTTCCCTAAAATTGTTCTTACTTGTCCTTTGGATTCCTGGCTTCCTGGCTGCTCCAGTCAGTGGCGTTTTCAACTTACTGCTATATTCCATATTAGCTAAATTACAATCTAATCTATATGTGTATTTTACGAAATTTCGCAATAGTCGCAATTGCGATGCGAGTAATATAACACGAAATATTTGCATGAAGATTTCAACTTAGCACTGCTATACTCCATATTCTAGCCCAGGGATCAGCAACCTTCGGCACTCCAGCTGCTGTGAAACTACAACTCCCAGCATGCAAACATGCTCGGCTGTTCTCACAACTCCCATAGAAGTGAATGGAGCACTCTGGGAGTTGTAGTTTCAGAACATCTGGAGTGCCGGAGGTTGCTGATCCCTGTTCTAGCCTAATATGGAATATAGCTGTGCTAAGTTAGCACTGCTATATTCCATATTAGGCTAGAATATGGAGTATAGCAGTGCTAAGTTGAAATCTTCATGCGAATATTTCGTGTTATATTAGTCGCATCGCAATTTCGACTTTTTCAAATGTTCTTAATATTGCTCTAACTTCGTCTTTTAGAAATTTCGTAATATTGCTCTAACTTCGTCTCTTAGAATATTACGAATATTCTAAAAGACGAAGTTAGAGCAATATTAAGAAATTTCGTAAAATACACATATAGATTGTAATTTAGCTAATATAGTGCTATAATCCCTTTTTTTTCCTGTAATTTTTTTTTGCCTCTTCTGAACCTAAGTTTTGTAAAATATGTACACTATTAAAAATTATTACTATAGCAGTATATTAGCTTAAATACAATCTATGTGTATTTTACGAAATTTCGTAATATTGCTCTAACTTCGTCTTTTAGAATATTACGAATATTCTAAAAGACGAAGTTAGAGCAATATTAAGAACATTTGCAAAAGTCGAAATTGCGATGCGAGTAATATAACACGAAATAGTCGCATGAAGATTTCAACTTAGCACAGCTATATTCCATATTCTAGCCTAATATGGAATATAGCAGTGCTAACTTAGCACAGCTATATTCCATATTAGGCTAGAATATGGAATATAGCAGACGAAGTTAGAGCAATATTACGAAATTTCGTAAAATACACATATTAGCCTAGCCATAGTCATTAGCATAGGAACGTTGCCTTATACTATCAAGATAAATTTTCGCAATATGCGAAAAAATAATTTCGCGATAATTGGAATAATTGCGAATATTCGATTTCGACGAATATAACACGAATATTCATGCGAATATTCGCAAAATATCGCGAAATCGAATATGGCACCTCCCGCTCATCACTAGTGAGTAGTTTCTTCCCTTGGCGTGTGAAGAAAGCTGCTCATCAGCGACTCTAGACTCAGGTTGCTGCTGATGGAGCTGGAACTGCTCCTACTCACCCACCCTGCCACAGCAGCCATGGCAGAGAAACGTGAGCGCAGAGGCCCCCCTGTCAGATCTGCAAGAGGATGGACGATGGCGCAGATAGGCAGCTGCCAACTGATTACATAGGAAGTCTCTATAGTAGTTCAGTTTGTCCTTCCTCTCTTCGGGTCTAAAAAAGGCCCCCATTTTGGACCGGTAGCGAGGGTCCAACGAGGTGGAGAGCCAGAAGTCATCCCTCTGCCGAATGCTGACAATTCAGCTGTCACTACACAAGCAAATGAGCATGCATCGGGCCATTTGTGCAAGTGACTCGGAGGGACTCCCTGCCTTCATCCCCACTGTATACTGCCGCAGTGTGTCTGGGTCATCTGCCTTATCTTCCTCATCGCCCTGTAACTCCTCTGGCTGCTCCTGCTCCTTCTCTCCTGTCACCTGTGTAAAAAAAACACCCATTTCGCTACACATTGCTTGTGCTCTAATGTCTTCCTCCTCCTCCAGTTTAGCCCCCACAGGGCTCATGTGGCCGTGAGATCTAGGCACCACATCTCCAGTCCCCTGACCAGCCAGATTTACCAGCATCTGTTCCAGGACATGAAGCAGTGGAATGACGTTGTTCATCCAATAGTCCTGACGTATGACAAATAACGTTGCCTCCTCAAAGGGCCTGAGCAAACGCAGGTGTCACGAATGAGCTGCCACTGGCTGACATCGAAGTTACACAGAGGAGTACTCCTGTCCGCTTGGATCATCAAGAAATCGTTTATGGCCTTTCTCTGTTCGTATAGTCAGTCCAACATATGGAGGGTGGAATTCCAACTGGTGGAAATGTCGCATATCAGCCTATGTTCTGCCGCTGCAGCTCAAGAAGGGTGTGCTTTGCTGTGCACGAGTATTGTTGATCGCGAATATTCGAATCGTGCATTTTAATCGCGAATATCGCCACTTCGAGAATATAGTGCTATATATTCTAGATTTTTTTTTCATCTGAACCCATAATTCCTCCATGCTTCTTGCTTGTGGGCCAATGAGAAGGCTTCTGTCTTTGTCTGAGCTTAGCAATATCCCTAGCAACCAATAGGAAAGTTTTCTACCCCTTACTATATAAGAACCTCGCCAGCAGCCATTTTTTGCAGTTTTTTGCACTTCTGGGAGAGACTGCAGTGTCATTGCTGTGCTCTGTGCTTTGCTGTGTAATTACATTAGATAGTTAGCTCATACATAAAATACACATAGTTAGGGGTAGATAGTCAGTGTAGGTTAGATAGTGATATAGTGTAGCTGATTCCAGTGCAGGATGTTAGGTAATGTGATGGCCATACATATATGCTACAGACATAGTGCTGTGATGTCACAACAATACATAGTGCACCAATCAGTAATATGTAGTCAGACCTGGTAAAATGTGAAGTTGCACGTATTGCGCAAGAATATGCGCATCATTAATTGCCGATTTGCGCAATCGCGAATATATTGGAACACTCTATCTGCATATAAAGCTATTGTAATGTTCTGCCGTGCCAACCATTTTCTCCAGTCTCAGGAAACTTTTAGGAGCTTGAAAAATGTGGCAAAAGTGACCCACGACTGTATTGCGCGCGCATTGCGCGAATATTACATTGCTGATTTTTGCAATCTAGAAAAAAAAATGATTAAGAATAGTCGCCCAAATATTCGCAAAATATTGCGAATTTGAATATTGCCCCTGCCGCTCATCACTATGTACGAGTGGCTGAAGTGCATGCAAAGTTACCTGGCCATTTTTGGATGTCTTGCAGATGGGTGGAAGACTTCAGGAACCGCTTGACAACCAGATTGAACACGTGTGCCATGCAGGGCACATGGCGCAGCCCTCCTTGATGCAGCGCCGACACCATGTTCTTCCTGTTGTCGGTCACCATGGTTCCGATTTTGAGTTGTCGCAGAGAAAGGATTCGATTTCTTGATGAAGGACACGGAGCAGTTCCTTCCGTGTGACTCCGTTCGCCCAGGCAAACGAGGTGCAGAACAGCGTGATACCGCCGTGCCCTGCACATGTGGTATGCTGGAGGGGCACTGTGAATTGTCCCTGCAGTGGAGGCTGACGACACGGTGGAAGATGAGGAGGCAGAGGAGGACATTGTCGCAGGACCAACGGCGTAAGAATGTGGAGGCAGAAGCGGCGTCACCTGGCCAAGTTGCTGGTGTGGCTGGGCAGGAACCACATTCACCCAGTGGGCCGTAAAGGACATGTATTGTCCCTGACCGTAGTTGCAGCTTCACACGTCCACACTGCCGTGCACTTTGGCAGACACCGACAGGCTCAAGGACTGGCCCACCTTCTGTTCTACATACGTGTGCAGGACTGGTGCTGCTTTTTTGGCAAAGAAATGACGGCTTGGGACTCTACCTCGGCTCGGCACAAGCCATCGGTTCTCTGAAAGGTGCAAAGTCCACCACTTGTAAAGGGAGGGACTGCTGCACCAGCAACTTGGTCAGGAGCGCATTCAGCTTCTGCGCCGTTGGATGAGTGCACACATACTGTTGTCTCTTGGCAATCACTTCAGTGATCGATTGCTGACGGAATGACTGACGAGGAGTAGGAGGGCGAGGAGCAGGAGTATCAGGACCAGCAAATAATAGGAAGGACAGACAGCTCCCTTCGGCTGAGATGGTGGAGCCTTGACTGCCTGAAATCAGGTGGGTGCCACTGGGAGATGCAGCGGTTGCTGCGGCAGGCTGGACCACCACATCAGAGCCACGGTTCTCCCAGGCCACTTTATGGTGACGCTGCATATGTTGACGCAGGGCCGTGATGCAAACATTGGCACCCTGGTCACGCTTCACTTTCTGCCCACAGATACTACAAATGTCTATGTTCACCTCCTCCGGCAGCTTAACAAAAAACTTCCACACCGCTGATTAGGTGATTTAACCCCCAACACTCTGCACTGACTGACTGCTACCGCCGCTGCTTCCGTGAACCCCTGCACCACTTCTTAAAGGGCAGGTAGGCTCCTGCGAAGCGGGTGGTCTACCCCAGGCACGTTTGGCTCCCGACCTCCCACTGTTGCCACCCTGCTGACTCCCGTCCCGGCCACTCTAGCGACTTGCTGGCTCCGCCTCTCGCTGTGACTCCGGCTGCCATGTCCCCCTTACTCTGCTGCAACCCGTGCCTGCGCCAGAAACATTTAGGCCTCTGCCTCTCCCCTGTGCAGGACCTGGCACTTCTCTGTCTGACATACTGTTAGATCAAATAAATAAATAAAAAGGAAATTAAAACAACCCAAAAAAGTCTGTAATTTTTTCACTTCACCACACAACGGCTAATAAGCCCTTTTTTTCCCACGAATACACGCCAAAAAGGGCTTCAGAACATATAACTGCACTGCTGAACGGCAAATAGGCCCTTACTTTTTCCACTTATACACACCACAAAAGGCTTTAGAACATATAACTGCACCACAGAACGGCAAATAAAATATATATATTTTGGCACTAATACACGCCAAAAAGGGCTGTAATTTTCTCACTTCACACAATGGCTTATAAAAGCCCTTTTTTTCCCACTAATACAAGCCCAAAAATGCTTTAGAACATATAACTGCACTGCACAAGGGCAAATACGATGTAGAAATATTTCCTTGTAATAAACCTTGTTAATGGCTGTATCAAAAAACACTTGCATCCTAATAACAAGAACGGTTTGCTGGAATTACAGAGCTGTATAATGGCAATTTGGATCCTCAGTCAGTGCAGCAAGGTGTAATAGGATTGTTCCTATTACCCAGGCTGTAAACTTCCTTACTGAACCCTGTTCTGCTTTAGTACTGTGGAATGATTCCTTCCTATCCTTTCCCTGAACTTCTATACAACAAAATAAAAGTTTTAAAGTCTTTTCTACCACTGTCCCTAGCGCCTGCTGACGTCTCTCCCTGCACTAAGTACACTGAAAAGTGGATGAATCCAAGATGGCTGAGGCTATTTATAGGGCTGTGACATCACAGGGCTGGCTGGCTGCTAATTGGCTGCATGCATGGCATTGTGGGTGATCCCTCGTTCACAGAGTTCCTTGCTCCATGTCTTAACACTTGCAGCAGCCACGTAGAGTAAGAAAATTTGGATTTTGTGCAAATCACATTTTTCCTGAAATTCGGATCGAATTCCACTTCGTCAACTTCGATTCGCTTATCTCTAGTCACCACAAAGCATGAGGAAATTCGGATTCGGTGCGAATTGAATTTTTCCTGAAATTGGGATCGAATTACACTTCAATTCGCTCATCTCTTATTATAACATTTAATAATTTTGTTTAGTTATATAAAATGATTGAACGGAAACAAAATTGTTTAGTAAAAAAAAAATTATATATATATATATATATATATATATATAATACCTAGAATTTTTAGGAAAACTTGTTATCTCTTTTCGTTTATTAATTTTTTTTAATTTGGGGGAGAAATAGCGAGGCTGAGCGCACACCATTAGCTTCCTAAAGGCAGCAGATTCTACTAAATGGTATGGCAGCAACTGCACCGCCATCACCTTGGCAATTAGGAATTAAGCTTGCGCACCGTCGGATTTCTGGGCACGTAGAGTTGTTTCCTGGCATTCCGTAATTGATGGCTGATGATGGAGCAAGGAGGAGGAGTCTGAGTGGGAGAATCAGAAAGGGATGACGATGATGTAAAAGACACTGTACTACTCGTGGATGCTGCCTGGCTTAGCTCTGGCACATTTTTGGCCTAACCCACCCACTGCATCAGCAGCATCACCATATCTCTAAGCATATGTGATCTTGGCTGTTTTTTGGGAGGTATGTGGCCTCTGCTCTTTATTGTTACCGCCATCACCCTCCTCCTTTGATGTTGCCTCCTCCTCCGCACCCTAATCCCTGTTTCTGTCCAGCACACAATCGTCATCAGAGTCCTCACCCTCCCTTTTGCTTCTATCAGACTGTGGGATATCATGGTGAGTTCTTTGCCCCCCCCTTCCCCCGCCCCTGCTCTTACCCAAATGCCACTGTCGCTGCCCCCAATGCCAATAACGTGGCTATGGGGGCCACTACTACTACAACAACCAACATGGCTATGTCTGGAGTCTACAGCCTCTTACTCCACCTCCTCTTCATGGCAGTACAAATGCTGACTGCTCTCACACAAGTCATTAACAGGGAGACTCTTTTGACTATCTGCCGTAAGGCGTGGTGGGGTTTTCTTGCCAATTCTTATGAGAAGGAAGGGGCAGTGAAGACTTCTTTGGGGCTTCTGGAAGGAGGAACAGGAGGAACGCTGTGACCCCTGGCTCCACTATACAGTGTTCGAAGTTACCTCCACGTCATCCTGCTGCGACTCAGAGGAGGAGTGAGCCATTCAAACCACAATCTCATCCTCTTTCTCCTCAACTATAATTTTGCACCTTTCCAAAGCCAGCAGGGATAACTGCGGCTTACTACTACTACTACCACTACTTCTGGACGGATAAATGGTTCTGCTACTACCCATATTCTGGCTCTGGATCATTCGTTTGGAACCCTTATGTAGCCCGGATATTTTTGGGCTTCTAAGATGCTGTGCACTACTCTGTGTATTGGTGTAGTAATCACGTATATAGCTGATTAATTAAATTGCGACCGTGTGAAAACTGAAAATATGTAGACGGATGATTGAGGCTTGACACTCAATTTCAACTGAACACACACAGGTAGAGTCCTGCCACACTCTGGTTATTGCTGCAGTAATCACGTATATATGCTGCTTAATTAAATCGAAAGCAAAAAATAATAATTTTATTGCGACCGTGTGGAAACTGAAAATACGTGAGCAGACGATTGAGGCTTGATGCTCAATTACTGCTGCTGGGCACAAGAACCAATAACTTCCTGACCTGTCTTTCACCCTCAAAGGCCACTTGGCCGGCAGCCTATGAGGTAGAACAATGGTGCAAGTGGTCATGAAGTAAAACAGGAACGCGACTGCCTGCACTGGTACACAAGCGTCTCAGATCATAGGCTGGAAAAGGCCTGTGGCCTGTACTGCCGATGGAAGTGTGGAACAGGAACAGGTGGAACAAATGAGTATTAGATTTTCTTTTTTACATGGCCACTTAAGGAACATTAATGGGGTAGTATGGCGGCTTTTTAATACTGTAGGTGCTATAGGGGAATTACTGGGGGCACTATGAAGGCATTATTATTACAGGGGCACATTAGTGGGCATTATTAATACTGATGGGCTATGGCACACTATGGCACTAAAGCCCACGTATTAGTGGCAGCGATGTTACTGGGAACACTACTAGGCGAAAGCCTTTGCCTAGCAGTGTAAGTCTACTTTCACATTCGCGTTTTGGCTTTCCGTTTGTGAGATCCGTTCAGGGTTCTCACAAGCGGTCCAAAATGGATCAGTTTGTATACTAATGCATTCTGAGTGGAAAAGGATCCGCTCAGAATGCATCAGTTAGCATCAGTTCAGTATCCATTCCACTTTGGAGACGGACACCAAAACATGAAACTGAGCCAAACCGATCCGTCCTGGCACACAATGTAAGTCAATGGGGACGGATGCGTTTTCACTGACACAATATGGCACAATAGAAAACAGATCCGTCCCCCCCGTCCATGATGGATCCGCACAAAACGCGAGTGTGAAAGTAGCCTAAGTTTGTAAAAAAAAAAGCCCTTCCTCTCACTATACAGTGCAGGGCAAGGGAGAGCATCGGAACATGCAATGCAGACAGGTGTTTTTTGTTTGTTTTTAATTGGCTGCCTCTACGACCGTTGGGGTTGTCAGCTCCTGAGCCCAACAACCCAATTAATACAAGGTGTGGACCTAAGTAGTACCCTGGTTTTCACACTTTAATCCCTATACAGGAATGTTGACTTTGCTGCAGGGAATCCACTTGTTGCTGTCCCAGGAATAGATTGGTGATGGTAATACAGCAAAATATAGCCAAATGTCTCAGGGACTAGCAAGTCCCCAGCAGTAGTTATCAAGATAACACTACATGTACAGAGAGGTCTATGCCAAGCCAAGGTTAATATTGGAAAAGTGCAACAGTAAAAAAAAAAGTGTAGATCTAAGGGAATGAACAGAGAGTCAAAGACAATCCAAGGTCTGGATCTAGATCTGGAGTGAGAGATCTTTCAAAGAATGCATAGCAAGCCTGAGAAGTTCATCCAGAACAGCAGAGTAGTAACAGAGTTCATAACCCAGAGAATTAACCATTGCCTTGTTGCAGCAAAATATGGAGAACAAAACGAATAAAACCCACAGAAGAACTGGAGAGGTACTGTATGCAACATAGACATTGTTTGACTTGTCAGTCTCAGGAATCGGGACGTGGTGCCCCAACCATAGAGAGACGCAACTGCTTATTGCAAGGCCACATTCTCAAGGTTATTAGTTGGGCACAGTTCACTTATTATCTCTTTCAACTTCATTGACCCCTGTGATCGTGCATTGGGCTGAATTTGACTTGAAGTCACAAGCCTAACTGACAGCACCGGAGCGTGGGCAGGTAAGTACCAGGGGACACGTGGAATATTATTTATTCACCTCTTAATCACACTAGCGCATGAGGGATAAGTGAATGCCTAAACCTCCATAGGCTAACTGGGATATTATTTTTTTTTTTACTATTGATGACCTATCCTCAGGGGGGTCAAGAGACACTGGTATGTAGCACCAAGCAGACAGGAAAAACCAAGGTCAGTGGACATGCCAAGGTCAGGACAGGCAGAGTTTGTGCAATACGGTAGTCAAGAAAAAGGTCAAAGCAGGCAGTACAGGGTCAATAGGGTGATCAGGCAGAGGTCTGGACAGACAGCACAGGGCATGGGAGTATGGTCCATAGGTCACGCATAGGTCAGCCATGAGAGGACAGAACAATACAATAGTTCACTTTTTTAGGAACCTATAGTTCAGGAGATGGGAGAAGTGTCCTATATGCCCCAGGGAATGCTGCCATTGGTTGTAGACAGATTATCCCTTGCACATACTGGCCTTTTAAGAGCCAAGATGAGCATACACCCTATGAGAGCAAGCACCACGAAGAAGAAAGAGAAGGCCACAAGTGTCCTGGAGCATCGAAGCTGAGTACTCCACTGTGCGTCCCTGCCAAGAGGAAATGCCGGAGGGCATGCACTGCCGGTATCCAATTTTTCTTTCTGATGCTACCTAAGACCTTTCTGCCTAAATGTCGCCATTTAGAAGTGTTTTCTACAGTATACTCAGGCTACATACCAACTCAGCACTATTTATGAGAAGTTATACGCAGCTGATGCTAAATATTCATAATGTCATGACTTGCTCTGATAAGGGTGTTGATTAAAAATAGGGACATGGTGGGTCTGATTCTACATGATGGTAGTAAATTTAAAGAGGGACTGGATATCCAAATGGAAATACTACATGCAGGAAAGCAGGAGGAGTCAATTGAGGGGGGAAGTGGGCAGAACAGGGGCCTCACAGCAATGGGGCATAGGATAGTCCTTGAGGCCAAAAGATGTTTGTTGTCTAACTGGCTAGAACCAAGAATCCCATCAAAGATTGAACTTCTAAGACGTCTGCGCCGCATGCTTCATTAAGAGTGGCTGGAAGCAACTGGTAAAAAAGAAACACCCGGAAAGAAGCTGTATAAAACCTGGAAAAAGTTCATGATAAATTTCATGGAGGTGGCAGAAACATCTACGATCATGAAGCCGTTTACCCTAACAGCCTGGTATTTGCAGGAAGATATCAAGGGACGGTTGGGTAGGCTTAAGGTTTGTAGTCGTTAGTGATTCAGGGCAGGACAAGTAAGAGGAGACAAAGGAGAGTCAGGACATTAGGTTAGCGTTGGTGGCGAATAAGAAGGGGCTCAGAGAGATATGTATACCCTTGACAGATACATTTGATTTGTTATTATTATTTTTCATGTACGTGGGGAAAAAATGGTATTGTATTGTGTTAGTAGATTCTGACTAAGATGTGTCAACTAATATGTATGACATGGAAGGTTATGGAAATGTGATCTTTATTGTATTCTGGATGATACTGTATTGTTTTTTCAAGATCATGACTAATAAACATCTTTGTTAAAAAAATAATAATAGGGACATCCTAGATTACTTGCACATACAATTGACAAAAAATAATAATAATAATAATAATAATGCACCCAGATAGAAATGTTGGATTGCTGCAAAACTCAGATACCTGGTTGATTACAGGTGTGGTCTGATTAGACACTAGGTCTTGCCACAAGAGGGAGTAAACATGCTTCCCCTGTTGCCCTAAAAAAGGTGTTCAGAGGCTAATTCTGGATAGTGTACCTCTTGGTGAGAGATTTTGACTGCTAGACATGACTCTATGACACAATCAAAGAGATTGTGCCCAGTTGACCTACTGTATTTTGAGAGGATGCAATGGAGTGAGAGAAGCAGAATGGTCTATTCAATTAATTATCTGCTGTCTAGGCCATTGTGGCCAAGCAGAATTGTCTGTTTGCGCACACACGGCAAACAGGCTCAGGATGGCACAAACAGACCACCAGTCAAGAGGATCGTTTGATCCTTTGACATGCACAAGAAGCTAACACAGTCTCATTGTCCACCATCCAAACATAGGTTGCACCTTCATTGCACACCCTGTCTCTGCTGGACCATTTCCAGGTGCTTAGCAGAAGGAAATTTGATGTCATTGGCCAATTACATGCCCTGTGATTGACAGCCAGCCACCGTCGCCTTTGTCATTTGGTTGTGAGCAACACACCTGGACTGCTACGGACTGGAACAGACTGGAACCGTATCTTCTTTAGGGAGGTTTGTTTGGGATCCCATGAAGGTCAGGTTGGAGTATAAAGGCCTGGTGGTGAGTGCTTCAATCGTGCCTTTTCTGTGGAGGAACACACTGCCCCAACTGCAGGTGAAGATCTGGGGAGACATTGCATACGACAGTCGGTCACCTCAAGTAGTAATACGAGGGGCACTAACAGCTCATGATATGTACAGGACATCCTGCTGCCACATGTGTTCCTCTCATGGCAGGACTTCTAACTGGCATTTTTTAGCAGGATAATTCGTGCCCATACACAGCATGTGTTTCCCAGGATTGTATCCGCCAGATTGTAACACTTTCCTGCCCAGTCTTCAGATTTATCACAAATCGAGCATTTATGAGATCAGATGGGACAGCATCTTCAGCCACCTAGTGTGCAGAATCTACAGGCCTGGCTGCAACAAGACACCATACAGAACCTTTATGCCTCCATGCCCAACTGTATCTCATCATGTTTCCAGGCTAGAGGCTGTATCTCATCTTGTATCCAGGGTAGAGGTTCCTTTCAATTAAACAGTTTTTTCCAAAAAAACTTCTCCTTTCACTCTAAGGGCCCATTCACACGACCGTATGTCTACCGTGCCCGTGTTGCGGACCACAAATAGTCTACAAAAGACGGACGCTAGCCGTGTAAACTCTGTGCTGGGGTGTGGACCTATTGACTTGAATAGGTCAGCCATCTACAAGATATGGGAAAAGATAGGACATGTTGGAGGCCCCAAGGGCTTCCAAATGTTTCGTTGGGCTTCTGATCTGTGCCTCCGCACTGCAAAAAATAGCACATGTTCTATCATTTGCCAATCATATCTTGCAGATCACGGACCAATTAAAGTCAATGTGTCCGCACCACAGCATGGAGTTCTTACGGCCGGTGGCCGTGTATTGCGGGCGCGCAGTTTGAGATCCGCAACATGGGCACGGCAGACATACAGTCATCTGAATGGGGCCTAATTCACACATAGAAAACTCCCCGACCCCCCTACCAACAACTTCTTCTTGGTGTAAAAATGCAGAAAAATAGATATTAAAAATTACAAGATTCTTCTTGGTGTGTTTAGGAAATCTACACATTGTATTTTGTGCAATGGTTTACCCAAATTAACCCTATGTATCCTGATACGAAAGATTTTGCCCGCTGCTGAGACGTCATGAAATGAATTCTAAAAGGGAAAAGGGTAAATACTCTAATGCCCATAACATTGAAACATTAAAAAATCGTGTAACCTATAAAAATAAAGAGAGGACAATAAATACACAATTAACTTTATGAGCTGCTCAAGTCATTTTGCTTCTCCTAGTTTATAATCTGAGAAATTAAATTTGCTCTAACACAAATTCTCCAGTGTAGTCTGGTGTAACTGGAGAGCTGCATTTCACAAATCCAATTAAATCATATATTTTCCTAAATGATTAGAGGAAGGGAACGTATTGTAAATCTTAGCTCACACAAAAGCAACACAGTAAGCTCGGTGTAACAGTCTCCATAAAAAAAAAACGTCTTTATAGAAGACCAAGCTAGAGCTAATGTACGTTGTGGTTTCCAACAGCCTGGATGCACTGAAAGGAGGTTTCATTTCATGGATGGATCTTCTTACAGTAGTGTAAAAGGTGAAGGCGTTTGGAAGGTAAAAGGAGCCACCACCAACAGCTCCATCAACAACCCGAATAATTCTGTCCCCAACCAACCTTTCACCTCCTACATCCATGCAGTTACACATCCAGTTTTACGTTGCAACCAATCTCAATTCACAACTTACTCCGGCTTGGAACTACCCTCACCTATGCCAATGCTAAGAGCTCATGTACACAACCGTGATCAGCCAGGAAACATGATCCGTATGTTGGCCGCATCTCCTGGACCGACCTTGTATTCTGAGGAACATCCTTTTTGAAGTCTTAGGACTCATGCACACGACCGTAATCGGCCCAGGATGTTAATGACAATCACATATTTTTTTAGAATTTTTTTAGATTTATTTTTTATTTGAATTTTCCATGTGGCTATCTATATTTAGAGAAAATATCCTACAATCATGCAGTTTTCGTCCTGGACACTAGGCCTAAAATATGTCAAGACTTCCAGTTTAGGGCTCATGCACACGTGCGGATCAGACCTATTCATTCCAATGGGGCCAGAAAAGATGTGCTGTTTGCATCAATGGGACAGCACATGGGCATTTTGCGGACAAGAATAGGCAGTTATATTAATGGCTGTCCGTGCCGTTCCGCAAATTGCAAAACGCACATATACGCCATCCGTGTTTTGCGGATCCGCAGTTTGCACGAACACCAAAACTGCAAATGAACAGTTTTGTTGCCATAAGTGTGAATAAAACACTGAAGTTTTTGAGTTACAAACTGGTCTTTGCCTCTATACTGCTTCCGCTTGTCCTATCTACCAGAGCAATTCACCACAATATATATACAGTCAGGTCCATAAATATTGGGACATCAACACAATTCTAAAAAATTTGGCTCCATACACCACCACAATGGATTTGAATCGAAACAAACAAGATGTGCTTTAACTGCAGACTGTCAGCTTTAATTTGAGGGTATTTACATCCAAATCAGGTGAACGGTGTAGGAATTACAACAGTTTCCATATGTGCCTCCCACTTGTTAGGGAACCAAAAGTAATGGGACAGAATAATAATCATAAATCAAACTTTCACTTTTTAATACTTGGTTGCAAATCCTTTGCAGTCAATTACACCCTGTAGTCTGGAACATATAGACATCACCAGACGCTGGGTTTCATCCCTGGTGATGCTCTGCCAGGCCTCTACTGCAACTGTCTTCAGTTCCTGCTTGTCCTTGGGGCATTTTCCCTTCAGTTTTGTCTTCAGCAAGTGAAATGCATGCTCAATCGGATTCAGGTCAGGTGATTGACTTGGCCAATGCATAACATTCCACTTCTTTCCCTTAAAAAACTCTTTGGTTGCTTTTGCAGTATGCTTTGGGTCATTGTCCATCTGCACTGTGAAGCGCCGTCCAATGAGTTCTGAAGCATTTGGCTGAATATGAGCAGATAATATTGCCCGAAACACTTCAGAATTCATCCTGCTGCTTTTGTCAGCAGTCACATCATCAATAAATACAAGAGAACCAGTTCCATTGGCAGCTATACATGCCCACGCCATGGCACTACCACCACCATGCTTCACTAATGAGGTGGTATGCTTAGGATCATGAGCAGTTCCTTTCCTTCTCCATACTCTTCTCTTCCCATCACTCTGGTACAAGTTGATCTTGGTCTCATCTGTCCATAGGATGTTGTTCCAGAACTGTGAAGGCTTTTTTAGATGTCGTTTGGCAAACTGTAATCTGGCCTTCCTGTTTTTGAGGCTCACCAACAGTTTACATCTTGTGGTGAACCCTCTGTATTCACTCTGGTGAAGTCTTCTCTTGATTGTTGGCTTTGACACACATACACCTACCTCCTGGAGAGTGTTCTTGATCTGGCCAACTGTTGTGAAGGGTGTTTTCTTCACCAGGGAAAGAATTCTTCGGTTATCCACCACAGTTGTTTTCAGTGGTCTTCCGTGTCTTTTGGTGTTGCTGAGCTCACCGGTGCGTTCCTTCTTTTTAAGAATGTTCCAAACAGTTGTTTTGGCCACGTCTAATATTTTTGCTATCTCTCTGATGGGTTTGTTTTGTTTTTTCAGCCTAATGATGGCTTGCTTCACTGATAGTGACAGCTCTTTGGATCTCATCTTGAGAGTTGACAGCAACAGATTCCAAATGCAAATAGCACACTTGAAATGAACTCTGGACCTTTTATCTGCTCATTGTAATTGGGATAATGAGGGAATAACACACACCTGGCCATGGAACAGCTGAGAAGCCAATTTTCCCATTACTTTTGGTTCCTTAACAAGTGGGAGGCACATATGCAAACTGTTGTAATTCCTACACCGTTCACCTGATTTGTATGTAAATACCCTCAATTTAAAGCTGATGTTCTGCAGTTAAAGCACAGCTTGTTTGTTTCATTTCAAATCCATTGTGGTGGTGAATAGAGCCAAAAATGTTACAAATGTGTCGATGTCCCAATATTTATGGACCTGACTGTAAATGTTTTGGAGATCATAGAAGACAAAAACATGCTGATTCAGCACTGAAGATTAAAATAAATGCATTTGGATGTCCACTGATAGCAATTTTATGACTTTTGACAGAAAACCAAATATCATTTGGACACTCACTGCTCTAATTTGCTAAATCCCCTCATCCTTTCGCTTCCTTTCCAGTTGCTATAAGTAGCTGAGCAGATAAATCTGTCACAGCACCGAGACCCTTCCCAATAAGTTTACATGTAAGATCTCTGAACCCCATTAGCAGATAACACGTCTTCCCTAATCTGTCCTCGGGTTAGTATTTGTTTTTTCATCCTAAGTAATGTGAGCTCCAATTAAATTTGGGATACGATTATTATTTTTGCAAAGTGGTAGCCAGAACTTTTAAACATATCAAGGCTCAGAGGTTTTTTTAGTCCTTCTTTTTGTGTCTGAAAGGGCAACTTATCTTCTGGCCGCTGATTTGTCATTTACGGGAATGATAGGGTCCTTTTACTTGGGTGGAAAATTTGTCTTACCAGGCATTGATCGACTATATAGTAAGTCTATCAGTGAAAATTTTCACATTTCAAGTTTAATGAGGGCTTGTTAAAGTCAACGGGTCTGCAAATCAAACAAACAGTACATGGATGGCATCCGTGTGCAGTCTATTTTTCATGGATGGCTTCTAGGAGAAGCTAAAAACTGCTTTCTACAGTTCCAACCAGCCATGTTTCATGTTGCGGACAACTCAAGGGATAGGCCATCAATATCAGATTGCCAGGGGTCTAACACCTTCCCCCTCTACTGCTTCGTTGAAGCTCAGGCACCTGGGACTACACAGCTCTGTCCATTATATAGCAGTTGGAGCTCCAATTAAATTTGGGATAAGATTATTATTTTTGCAAAGTGGTAGCCAGAACTTTTAAACAAATCAAGACTCAGAGGTTTTTTTTGTCTTTCTTTTTTGTGCCTTAAAGAGGACCTTTAACTAGAATAAAACATCTAAACTAACTTTACAGACATGGAGAGCGGCGCCCAGGGATCTCCCTGCACTTACTGTTATCCCTGGGCGCCGCTTTGTTCTCCCGTTATAGCCTCCGATATCTTCATAGTTAGGCTCCACCCAGGGGAACCTGACGGCGTCTCATTGTCCCAGGCTGTAGTGCTGGCCAATCGCAGTGCTCAGCTCATAGCCTGAGAGAAAAAAAAGCCTCTCAGGCTATGAGCTGAGCGCTGTGATTGGCCAGCGCTACAGCATGGGAGAATGAGACGCCTGGAGGTTCCCCTGGGTGGAGCCTAACTATGAAGATACCGGAGCCTATACCGGGCAAACGGAGCGGCGCCCAGGTATAACAGTAAGTGCAGGGGGGTCCCTGGGCGCCGCTCTACATGTCTGTATAGTTAGTTTAGATGTTTTATTCTAGTGAAAAGTCCTCTTTAAAGGGCAACTTATCTTCTGGCCACTCATTTGTCATTTACGGGAACGATAGCAGAAAACTGCCAAAGGGTCCTTTTACTTGATTGAAAAAATTGTCTTACCACGCATTGATTGACTATATAGTAAGTCTATCATCAGTGATGAGTGGCAGGGGCAATATTCGAATTCGCGATATTTCGCGAATATTTGGGTAAATATTCATCATATATTTGCAAATTCGAAAATTCGGGATCTCCATTCATTATTTTCTTGATTGTTAGCGAAAATCGGCAATCAGAAAATTAGCGATAAAAATTTGCGATAAAAAATTTCCAAATATGAAAATTCGCAATCCACACTACTTCTAAAGTCAAAGATATTATAGCCTTCTCATTGGACCACAAGCAAGAATCAGTGAGGGATTATGGATACTGATGAAAAAAAATCTAGAATATTTGCGATTACGAAGATACAGCATTATATTCTAGATATTCGTGATAAAAATTTGCGATTACAATATTAGTGATCAACACTATGCAAATGTTTACATTTCAATTATTATGAGGGCTTGTTAAAGTCAATGGGTCTGGAAATCAAACAAACAGTACTGTACATGGATGGCATCCGTGTCCAGTCTATTTTTCATGGATGGATTCTAGGAGAACCTAAAAAGAAGTGAAAGTGGGAAGTACTTCCAGAACCATGTGGGATGGCTTTAGCATGACAGCTACATCCTCTTTGGCCTGCCCTTGCTCTCTACAGCTACACCCAGCCATGCCTCATGTTACAGACATAAAGAAAACATACAACCCAAGCGATTATAATATAATACATAATATAATATAATGTTGATGTTAAGCTCACTGGTCTGTAGTTTCCTGCTTCCTCTATGCTACCCTTCTTGTGGATGGGTACAACATTGGCCATTCTCTAATCTTTGCCTGTTAAGAAGGACTGGTTAAACAAATCCGTTAGAGGAGCAGCAATCACAGCCTGGACTTTAAGGACTGTGGGGTGGATCCATGGCCTTGTTTGACTTTAAGCGTGCAAATTCACCTATAACATCAGCCTCCAAAAACACCGGAGCTCCTCTCTTAGAGCTACTGGGACTTCCATGCTCATACAAGTCATTATTGAAAATACTGAACAAAAGTAACAATTCGAATGGTCAGTGATATAATATCAGATTGCCAGGGGTCCAACACCCTGTTCCTTTGCCCATCTGCTGCTTTGTTGAAGCTCAGGCACCTGGGACTACACAGCTCCGTCCATTGTAAAGCAGTTGGAGCTGATAACTGCAGCACTGCTCCTATTGAAATGAATGGAGCATCCTGGGAGTTGTACTTTCGCAACAGCTGGAGCTGATAGTTTGGACAGATATTCTGTAGAGCAATCAAGACAAATCTGTATTTTTTACACAGAGAAGAAAATAAATGCTTAAATAATGTGAATTTCACACTCGATGAACCATAGCAGGCCTATTTTAAACCCACAAGTCTCTCCTGTGACTCTCTGGTGTTTGTTAGGGCATAAAGTTAGACCAATGTCATTTGCATAATACGGGTCTTGTATTTAGAAAAGAAAATTCCTTTTGATTGTGGTAAAAAAAAGGATCATGTGATGAATTCTGGGCTAAAGAATGAAGTCTATAAATGGCTCAGCACAGGCAGTGGTCCAAACTGTTGGGCAGCCCAAACGTCAGGTCATGTGGTGGAGTATATTTAGCCTGGAATTCCATGTGTTTTGCTCTATCTACAGAACATTTGGAGGGCCTCGGGATCACATAGATGTTTATTAACACTCGCACCTTTGAGAAGCCTCTGTCACCCCTACTAGAAGGATGGTGTTTCACTTGACCACAGACCAAAACCTTGCAATAAATTAGAAAAGCAAAAGAGGTGGGTGAGGGAACATCAGTGGCAATATAGATATAGGGCTGCTGCTCTACCAACGTGATATAACTTAGCAATGAATATGTGACTCTGATGAGTGATATGATCAATAAAGGGGTTCTCTGGTTTCATAATGAATTTATTCTTAACTGCTAAGAGTACCCCAAACACTTTGTATTTTGCCCTATATGCAAAAAACAAACAATGCAACATAAAGTAAATACAATCATGCCATACTTACTATAGAAAATGTAAAATGCTAGTGCTGCATAATAAATGTGAGATTCTTGGCAAATACATTTTGTACAAAATTATTTGTGCCCGTCTGCTGTCGTCAAGGCCATCTCATTAAGACGGGAACCTAACACTAAACACCACATTCACTGGTGCCATATCGGCCTCCATTACATTCATGCATGCCCAGCCCACATTATATTGCAGCTTCTGGGATGTGTTTTAAAATTGAACAACCCCTTTAAAACATGTATAATTAATCTGTGCACCAATCAAATCTCCTGGTCCTAATTTCTATACAAATCAACCTGGTTAAAAAAAAAAATTAAAAATGTAAGCAAAATTTATTCTGTAACATATCAAATGATTGGATAGGTGGGAGTATGGGTGCTGAGACCCTCACCAATCACTAGGAGGCTAAGAGCCATGCCCCTTCACTTGCTATCAGCTCTGTTTAGGTCTCGAATAGCCAAGCAAGTGGTGTATGGACTCATAGACTCCCCATTGAGCTCATACACCACTCGCTTAGCGCTCTGAGGCAAGAGGAACGGAGCCAATCACTGCCAAAGGGACACTGCCATTGCCCACGGCACCTCAATTGCATTCAGGAGTAAACAATCCTTATTCTCTATATATTCTAAAGGGACATAGTAGTTAGCTGAATGCTTCTGCCCTTGTGTTTTAGAAATCAGTGTGTATCTCAGACCCTGGACCACCACCGATCAAAACCTCTATGTAACGCCTGTAGGTATGGAGACACAGAAAATTAGCCCTGACCTAGAACTCAGCCTGCTTTCCCTACCTACTTGCAGTATAAGCTCTTGGTAGCAAGACCACAGCTGGTCAACAGTCCCTACACTACTAAGATGCAGAGACACACAAACGCCAAGAGACCAAACAAAACAGGATTATATGTAATAAAGGAACTCAATGGCACTGGTGCATGACCAGGAAGGCGTTTAAATAGATCATCGAGTCCCAGGATCAGAACCTGATAGGTCATGACTCAGCGCCCCATTTGTCAGAAACACTAGTGCATAGGAATAGAGCAGCTATGCAATCAGCCCATTGCTAATCTCCTCTAGCACACACTTGCTGTGGGGAGAAACAGAGCATTGCATCCTATTTCTAAGGATGCTGTTGTGTCAACAGGGGTTGTGGCTTAGCAGCGAGTCTCTCTCGATGCAGCCGCATCGAAGCAGGAGATTGCACCTCTGGAGCCCGGACAGGTGAGTTTGTGACACTCTAGTGGTGTCCTTTCCATTGAGGCAGATGACTTGACTGCTATGGCGCCCATGGTGGAAGGGAAGCGCAGACCTGAGCTACATTTATAGCTTCCTGACACAGTAAAGTGGTTTTCCTGAAGCTTCCACTAGTGCCACAAGAGTGTCATGACCTATTGCTGACCCTGTTGTGCCTGGGGTCAGAAGGTAGCAGCGGGTGGCTACTCACTTGGTTTCAAGAGATCGCTCCATGACCTAGTGGTGGGAATGGATTCCGGTCCAAGTTTTCCTGCTTAGGTTTGTGATCTTTTTTGTCCCATTTAGGAACCTGTAGCTTTTCCTTTCAGCTGTTCTCTGTCCACCACATATTCTCCCCTTTGCTTCCCTTGTTGCCAGATATAGACCTTCTTTCCAGATTTTCTATTCTGACCTCTGGTGGAGTTGAAGTTGCTGTGGAAGTGTTGGAACTGGAGCTGTCGGATCTCCGGTTCACTCCTTTTGTTGTTGTCTCCCTTTGGGGATTGTTTGTTGTGTTTGTATTGTTTGTCCTTTCCCTGTTGTTACCCTAGATGTCAGTGGTGAGGACTAGTGCTCCGACAGCCCTATTCACTACCTAGGGTTTATTTCAGGGTAAGCCAGGGACGAGGCACGTATTCGGCGTACGGGTTAGCAGCCCGTCTAGGGACGTAAGGGCAGCCAGGTGCCAGTGCTAGATGAGTTAGGGGTCACCACTCCTGCCTCTCCCTAGTGAAAAGCTACTCTCCTTCCCTCCCCTCTGCGCCGCACGTCTGTTACCTGCCATATCAGACGTGATAACTAGGAAGAATTCACTTCAAAGAGATTTAAACAGCTCCTATTCAGTTCTATTGTAACTGTATAAATTTATATGTACTTAGCTCCCCCTAGTGGTGGTTTCAGACATCCAGAATGTTTGCAATCACAATGAGAAGAAAATCAGTGAATTCAGAGCTCAGTGGGGGAAGTGAATAATTAGTTATCATTTATTTATTCCAGTCTCATGGCATAAATACATTGTAAGAACTTTTTCTAAGGTGCAACTGTGACCGTCACAGATTTGATCAAAAATAGTGGAGAGAAAAATCCTGCATGCAGGACTTTTTTCTCCATTATAAAAGCATTCACCCAAATGTATCCCATTATATTTAATGGGATCTGTTAGGTTCCGTTTGTATCAGTTCTGTGCCGAATTATGCACTGCCAGTCTCTGTATGTCCTCATCCATATACATGTATCTGTTCCTCAAAAAAATAGAACATGTCCTATTCCTGCCCACAAAATGTGGACCCATTGAAGTCAATGTGTCTACAAAAAATGCAACACGGACAGCATCTGTATTTTGTGGATCCTTGATTTGCGGACTGCATGTGTGCATGGGGTTTAAGATGGAGAACTCTTAGGCCCCTTGCAGACGAGCAATACAGATTAGGTCCGGATGCGTTCTGGATGTATTCAGTTAAAAATGCGCGTTTTCGCAAGCAAATTCTTTCAGTTTTGCCTGCGATTGCGTTCAGTTGTTCAGTTTTTATCGTGCAGGTGAAATGCACATTGATGCGTTTTTCACGCGCGTGATAAAAAACTGAAGGTTTACAAACATCTCTTAGCAACCATCTGTGAAAAATGCATCGCATCCACACTTGCTTGTGGATGCGATTTTCACGCAGCCCTATTCACTCTTATGGGGCCAGCGTTGCTTGAAAAACACATATTATAGAACATGATCCGTAAAAAACAACGCTCATGTACACAGATGCATTAAAATGAATGGGTCCGGATTCAGTGCGGGCCTTACGATCAGTGAAAGGGGCCTTACGATAGCTGCGCAATGGCCACAATAATTACAAATTCTTCATGCTACACATCCCAGATTTCATTTTATCTTTTTTTGCTTCCTAAACTTCACGAATTTCTGTATTAAGTCAGATGCCTGATAGTGACAGATCATCCATTTTCTGGATGATTGCTTATGTTAGTCACTCAATTAGACACTAATTAACATCATCACTACATTAGAAGAGCCTCCAGAGAGCAGTGAGATGAAGGTCAGATTCCTTGACACCTTTTTGGCAGGACATTACAATGTGATAACAAGTATCAGCATGGTTCCTGGTCCAGCTGGGATTCAGCAGCCAGAGACGGATGATCAAAGGAGAAGAGGAATCTGTCTTTTGTTGCCTGGTCTTTCAGTTTTTGCAGGAAGAGAAAATGTTTATTATTATTGATCAAAGTCCTAGAAAATGGACAGCAAACCAGGTTTATGCTCACAATCTGAAAAGTCTTTCCACCTAATTCTTATTTTGTATAAATATTTATATATAATGTATGTAAACAGTTGAGTAACTTCAGAAATACACTCATGGCGAAAAAAAATTCGGTATTAAGAAGGAGTTGGAACAAAACTTTCTCTTTGTGAATGTAATGATGATACATGTAAGTGATTACAATATTAGAGCGAAAGGAGACGTTTATCCTGAATACAAGATGGAATATGGCCTCTAGCCTGGATACAAGATGAGATACGGCATCTATACTGGATACAGGATGAGATATGGCCTCTAGCCTGGATATAAGATGAGGTATAGCCTCTAGCCTGGATACAAGATGAGATACAGCCTCTAGCCTAGATACAAGATGAGATACAGCCTCTAGCCTTGATACAAGATAAGATATGGCCTCTAGCCTAGATACAAGATGGGATATGGCCTCTAGACTGGAAGCAAGATGAGATTTGACCTCTAGCCTGAATACAAGATGAGATACAGCGTCTAGCCTAGATATAAGATGAGGTATAGCCTCTAGGCTGGATACAAGATGAGATACAGCCTCTAGCCTGGATACAAGATGAGATACGGCCTCTAGCCTAGATACAAGATGGGATATGGCCTCTAGCCTGGATACAAGATGAGATTTGACCTCTTGGCTGGATACAAGATGAGATACGGTCTCTAGCCTGGATAGAAGATGAGATACGGTCTCTAGCCTGGATACAGGAAGTGATACCACCTCTAGCCTGTATACATGATGGGATTTGGCCTCTAGCCTGAATACAAGATGAGATATGGCCTCTAGCCTGGATACAAGATGAGATACAGCCACTAGTCTGGATACAAGATGAGAAATGGCCTCTAGCCTGGATATAAGATGATATATAGCCTCTAACCTGGATACAAGATGAGATATGGCCTCTATCCTGAATACAAGATGAGATTTGACCTCTAGCCTGAATACAAGATGAGATACAGCCTCTAGTCTGGATACAAGATGCGATATGGCCTCTAGACTGGATACAAGATGTGATACGGCCTATAGCCTGGATACAAGATGAGATACCGCCTCTAGCCTGGATACAAGATGAGATACAGTTGGCCATGGAGGCATACAGGTTCCTGGTATCCTGAGGCACATTTGCCCAAAGATGTTACAGCTGGGCCTGTAGATCCTGCACACTTATAGGTTGAGGAAGCTGGCATCCCAACTAGTTCATAAAAATGCTTGACTGGGGATAAATCTTGAAACCAGTCAATGTTGTAATTCAGAGAAAACATTCCTGGGAAACCCTTGCTGTGTGTGGGCAAGCATTATCCTGCTGAAAACTACCTGTTAGAATCCCTACCATGAGAGGAACATGTGGTTAATGGATATCCTGCACATAATCTCTGAGCTGTTAGTGCACCTCATATTACTACTAGAGGTGTCCGACTGTCGTACATGATGGCTCTCCAGATCATCACACCAGCAGTTGTGGCGGTGTAACGCTTCACAGAAGAAGCAGGATTGAAGCACTCACCATGAGGCCTCCATACTAGAACCCAACCGTTGTCGGATCTCAAATAGAAACAGGAATCATCACTAAAGACAATGCAATTCCAGTTTGTAGCAGTCCAGGTTTCTCTTTCACATTACTGCAAACAAAGACAATGGTGGATGGCTGTAAATGAGAGGACACATGGGAGTCATGACACCATATTTCCTTCTGATAAGCACCGGGAAATGGTCCGGGCAGAGACAGTGGTGTGTAATGAAAGAGCCACCTTGTGTCTGGATGGTGGACAACAAAACAGTAGGAGCTACTCGAACTTGAATTACATCCTATATTATCCTGTATTTTACTCCAGAGCTTCACTTACTATTCTGCTGGTGGAGTCACTGTATACATACATTACATTTCTTATCCTGTAGTGATCCTGAGTTACATCCTGAATAATACTCCAGAGCTGCACTCACTATTCTGCTGGTGGAGTCAATGTGTACATACATTACTTATCCTGTACTGATCCTTAGCTATATCCGGTATTATCTTGCAGAGCTGCACTGTCACGGATGAATTTGCAGATAGCTGGAACTTATAAATAAACGACCGACTGGCTTGATCCCAAACTAAGGAGCATATAGGTGAGCCCTTTAAAACCCTAAGAGCTCTCCCTGACTGCTATGCACATGCAAGGGTCTCAATGGTAGACGATTGCATGCCCACGTACCTAAGACTGTGTGACACCTAAAAACCCTATAATAGTGAGGGGACACGACCACCAGCTCCCTGCACTTAATACGGACGGAGTCAGGGTCACCTAGAATCAAGCCAGCAAGGAAACACAATAAAGGAAAAGACTTATCTGAGCAAACAGCAGCAGCAGCCTCCAGCAGTGAACACTTCATCCAGGAAGTAGTATAAACCGCAAAGTGAGGCAGTATGGGAGGGAATATAAAGGAAGACGATTAGTCTAAATAAGTGACACCTGGCAGAAGGAAAGGAGATGACAAAGTGAAACCAAAACAAAGAACGTCATACAAGAGGTAGAGACGAACGTCTGTCAGACCTTCTCACAGAACTGGCGGTGACATGCACTCACTATTCTGCTGGTGGAGTCACTGTGTGCAAACATTACTTATCCTGTACTGTATTATACTCCAGAGCTGCACTCACTGTTCTGCTGATGGAGTCACTGTGTACAGACATTACATTACCTATCCTGTAGTGATCCTGAGTTACATCCTGTATTATACTCCAAAGCTGCATTCACTATTCTGCTGGTAGAGTCACTGTGTACATACATTACTTATCCTGTACTGATCCTGAGTTCCATCCTGTATTATACTCCAGAGCTGCACTCACTATTCACCAGTCACCAGTCCTAATTTTATCTTTAGATGCTGGTCGCTTTGGCATACTGATGGTGTCTTGCAATCATAGAGGAAAAAGACAGGGGACATTGCTGGAGCAGGAACAGTAGTGGAGGAGTTCTATCTACAGTTGTTTATTAACTGGACACGGCTGTTGGCTGGAGCCATAGCTGCTCACTAGGACTCCCTGCTGGAACCGGACGAGGTGAATAATAGATATTAGTACAGAATAAGAAAAATACACCGTAAATAGTGTAGGTAATGGACATTTATAATGCTATTAAATGGTGTCTGGAGGTGGACACTTTAGGATAGTTTTCTTCTTCCTGAAGGAGAGCAAATTTACATACTTTTTCCCAGGACACATTGCTGGATCTCCACAAGGAAAACCAGTACCGCCAAGAAATACACATTCTCCAAACCTGGAGCTTGTAAGGAAGGCTTAGTATAATATATAAAACATGGATGTGATGTAAAGTAAGTGATCCTTTATTAACCTACTACCTAGCTTCCCTACTTTTCTGTACTACGATACTGGTAATTTTTTGCTTTGATTAGCCTGCTCATCAGAGAATTTAACGATGGAGAAAAATGACCAGACTCTCGTGATCATTTACTGTACAGAATGACATCTTACAGCTTTTTTTGTTATTTTTGGCCACAACCTTACATTTCTTTACCCTAGGCCAAGGATGACGAAGGGTTAACTCCGATCCTTGCTGACTTCATAATGCTAGACACAGGGCCTAGGGATTAAAGACATAGAAAAAAAAAAAAAGAAGAAGAAATAACAAAACAAAGAAAAGTGGTACTGACGTGAGGAAATTTCTCGGCGGTTTGGGCTGTTCTAGAAGCAGCCATCGGCCAAGATGAAATTTAAGATGATGTTGACTGCTCGGTTTAGAGATGACATATTGCAGCAAGTCTGAAGTATTTGTTTGGTTAAGCTTACGGTAACTTGCTAAGTTTTCTTTTCTGAAATTATGATGTACCTCCCTGCATAAAAAAAGAAAAAGAAAAAAACCTAAAAAAAAACCCTCCATGATGCATGGCTGTAAAATGGTTAACTCTTATAGTGCTGGCAGGGGTCCGAATTTTTAGCAAGAACAAATGACATATGAAAATAGATGATGTAAAAGACTGCTCTGTGTGGTCCAAACATATGGCCTCTGTCACCTGCCGTCGGGCCCTAACGCCCAGTTGCGCCCTCTATAGGCAGATGGAATAATTCCGCTCCAAATGTAAAGGAAAATAATGAATCTTCCTGCTCTGCTTCTGCATCTTGCCACTTGCTTTTCCATATATGCCTGATCCCATTCTCTTAAAGGTCCAGTAGGTGATGAATGTGTAGTACCCCAGACCTGGGGGTCCTACAAATTGGTTATTATTATGAATTTTACTGTTTGCTTCCTGGCCATCACTACCAGCAATAAAAGGTTGGCAGGAACAGGGGGGTAGGAGTGGGCTGATCCTGTTCCTGCCAAGAGGAGGAGAGTTCCTGTTTAGAGAGAGAGGAGAGGAAACACACTGCAGAGCTCCTGCTCCTAGAAAGATTCTTCAGAGAAATACTCAAATTGCCCTCAAGGAAAACCTTGGGATTTCAGACAGCAGAGTGACCTGCTGCATCAGCATTTACAGACACTACTGTAAGGTGACAGACTACAGCCAAGACACCCATCAGCAAGCAAACACTAGGCCGGTATCACCTAATCTCCCAGGAGCAATGTTCTGAAGAACTACTGTGCACTGTGACACAACACTTTATCAGGGCCACTACCACTCCCATCCTCTTCACCGGCTCCTCAGAGGATTGCTGCAAAAGCTGTTATTTAAGCTAATGCTCGACTTCCCTGTGCTTTATTAGGGTCCACCCTACAGCACTCTGGACCTGACCATCAAAGTCCATCAGGTCTCGTGTTTGCCCCCTACGATTATGATCCAGCTTTTGTTCTTGACCTCATCTTCTTGTCTGCGGCCCACCTCCACCGCCAAGGTGGAGGAGGAGTGTGTTCCACCTCGCTAGAGGGGATGTTAGTACAGTAGTACAGTATGGCAAGGTGTACAAACATTCCCAATAATTGCCTGATCGGCAGAGGAGGTGAGAGCTGCATATGCATGCAGTAATCACCTCCACTGTATGTAAACGAGAGATCGCGCTCATCCCCATAGAAAATCATTGTTTCTGGGCAGCAGATCCCTTTTTACACAGAGAGATGTGCTGCACAGAAATAATGATTTTAGGTGCCAGAGAGTAGACAATAATTGCTCAACAATTTACTTGTTCATCATGTGATTGCTGGTCCCTTTAACACAGACCGATTATCGGAAAAGAGCTTTTCTACAAATATCTATTCCTGATAATCGGCCTGATTATTTGTCCATGTATTAGGATCTTAACTTAGTGCTGCAAAGTGGAAACTTCAACCTATCTATGCACAAGGTGTCGCTAATGGAGACTACACCTGGGGATTCCCTGTGGAAAAATTTACATTTCCTTATGCTCTGTCCCCTTGTTCATCCCTAAGTCCGATCCTTTAGGAACCCAGTGGTTCACCATCAGTTAGCCATTGTTACCCTTATCAATCCCAAAAAGACCTTAAAGGGGTTGTCCAGGATTTTGCAATTAATGACTTACTCTCTTCTGGACAGGCCATTATTATCTAGGGGTTTAACACCCCACATCTATCTCTATTAAACCTACCCCAAAGAACAAGCATGCCACCTTTATATTTGGTGGTGATCGGACACAGCTTTCTTTATTTGTTTATCCGTAACATCATAAAAACCAAGAGCCTTAAATCTGCTCCAAACCACAGACACATGGCGCGGTATGCCAGCCGCTAGACTCCCAGCAGGCATGTCCTCCCTTTAAACTTCTCCATCTCTTCCGACTGTCTCCAAAACCGCCAGCTGTGACTTTATAGAACCAGGAAACTAACTCTGAACTGGAATTAGAAAGATATATAAACAACCACAAGAAACCATCATAAATTAAGACCAACTCGTACGACGAGTGGCTGTAGACATAGAATAGGGAGGGAGGGGCAACGTTTATCCAGCCAAGAGGCCGGACGGAAGCAGATGGGGGGTTAAATATGCTACAGGCGGGGCTAAAACCCACCCAGGAAACAGGGATACCAGGCAGATACCTGCCACCTCCAACCTAAAGGCCAGCAAAGAAAATGGGGAAGGGGGGTTAAAATGAGGTCATGAGAGAGAGGTATCTCCCCAAACTATGGGTAAAGGGGAAGGGGGGGAGAGGAACGAGAACACCCACAGGGAAACCCAAGCGGGGGGAACCACCTGCAGTCCCATATCACCCTCCCTACGCGGTCGGGTGCTCTCCAGACTGCTGGTAGGCCAAAAAGCCTGCAAAAAAACCTTCTCCCCTCCCCCTTCTATCTGGATTCAACCTACCCCAAAGAATACGCATGACACCTTCATGGTGGGTGGTGATCGGCCACAGCTTTCTTTATTCATTTATTCCTAACATCATAAAAACCAAGAGCCTTAAAACTGCTCCAAACCACAGACACATGGCGTGGTATGCCAGCCCCTGAACTTCCAGCAGGCATGTCTGCCCTTTAAACTTCTCCATGTCTTCCAACTGTCTCCAAAACCGCCACAGAGGAGCCCGCTATCTTACACCTTGCTCCGACCACCACCCAACAAAAACATTGCTTGTTATACCCCGTCCTGCAACCCAGAGAGGAAAATATCGAGACCAATATCAGATAGGTGTACTCCGGCTGGCCGCATTAACGGCCGGTTGTCGCCTTCCAGCTGGCGATGGCGAACCACTATGCCTCACTGCAGGGGCATCGTTAGGTCAAAACATTCGGGGCTGGAGCCCCGGATGTTTTGTCCAGAGCCCTGAATGTTTATGCTGGTGGGATTTTTTTTATTTATTAGGCTATTCCTAGCCGTTTAGGCAATCCCACAGATCATCCTCCAACCCCCCTTGTACTTGTTCCGCTACTTGCAGGCTGCGCGGGCATGAGTTCTGAACTTCAGTCACTTCAGTCCGCAATTCTGTTCTGCAGCGTGTGATCCCGCGAGACCTGCCGCGGGAGGTCACGGGTCTCGCGGGATCACGTGCCGCAGAACAGAATTGCGGACTGATGTGACTGAAGTTCTTAACTCATGCCCGCGCAGCCTGCAAGTAGCGAAACAAGTACAAGGGGAGTTGATGGGTTCCAACTTCCTACACTTGTTGATGGGTTCCTTCACAGATTACAACTGATTCTGGCATCCCAGCAGCACAATCTGTGATTAGTTTATAGTTGGGGGTTTGCTTAATTTTAAATTGGGCTGACCATAGGTTAGGATGATCTGTGGGGTTGCCCAGACGGCTAGGTCCTTCACTGTAGTTATTAATCCCTTTCAGCAGTCCCCCATTCACTGAAGGGGGGACTGCTGAAAGGGGGTTAATAACTACTATGAAGTCCCCCCCGGTGGCGATGAGGGTGTGGCTTCATGGGGTGGGGGCATGGCTTCACGGGGGTTTGTGCCCCGGATGTCTTCAGACCCTAGCAACGCCCCTGCCTCCCCTGGACCTAATAAGATGGGAAATACGAGAGTTGACTGTCCTGCGACACTTCTTCATTGCCTTCGAGTCCCTAGCGCCATGCCATACCATGCGGGGAATGATCTCCGACCATACAAGTACCATTTCGGGAAAAAAGGACGACAGGTGTTCCATGTCAGAACGCATTAAGGTCATGAGCTCAACGAGCCACAAAGAGCAGAGATCATTACCAACCGCGTGGATCACCAGAATCACCGGACCGGTCAGGGACCTGCTAATCTCCACCACTTCCGGAAGAACCTGAGACCACCGGAGGCCAAGAATGCCCCTCCAGAAAACGTCGACCTCTCGAAAGCCCATGGTCCGTTCACCTGGCCTGCAATCGGCTCTCTGGGCTTCCCAAAAGATGTAGCAATGACTGACGATCCAAATGGGTGGCAGTGGAACCCCTGTGAAATACAGCATAAACATACCTATAACTCCCTATTATTTTTTATTTTATTTTATTTATTTATTTATTTTGGCACAATATGAACCCGGGGACTAACCTGCCAGCAAGAGGTCAGGATGGACATCGCTCGCAAAGCATCTTGAGCGCCACCTACCAATCCGCATAACGTCCGCCGAAAGGCCTGCTCTGGCCACCTCGGTCGCTCTTGGGGGTTGAAACAAATGGCTAAAAGGCAGAGTTTGAAAACCTCAGTAAATAGAAACTTCGTAAGGGTAGGAACAGTCTTGGAACAGTCTTGGTGAACCAAAAAATTACTTTCTCCGGGGCGGGATCCACTGTGTGGACTAATCGAACTGGGCAAGCGTTACCTGCGATCGGGTGGAAAGGGATCCATGCCCCCCTCCCGAACGTATCCGTCTTAGAGTGACGAATCCTGACAGGTACCGCCCCATTACATGACAGAACATCATTGAGGAGGAGTTCGTCTGGTTCATGACGAGAAGGAGGTAGTAGTTCACTTATGCGAGGGCACCAAAAAAGGCGAGGCTGAAACTTAGAGATAAGAGTAGAGCCTCGAAAGGGGAATCTCAAACTGACGGACACGACGAAACCAGACAGCAGAGCAACTGGTACGAAATCGGCCGCCGACATTCCAAGCGGACGCCTTATTTTCGCCAACCCCGCAACGCCTGTGTGATCAAAAGTTGTTTCGTGACGTCGCGCCATCCGAGAAGACAATAATAAAACGCAACCCCGGACATACTCCGTTGAGCAACCGCTGCCGAGGCCCCTAACGCGCGTAAGTGCAATAAGAACTCTACCATAACATCTAGTCTTGTGTCATCTTGACTCACATCCCGAGACCCAGCAGATTCTAGCCAGTCCCCCCAGGCCTTACCATGTGCTTTCCAAGTCGCCGGAGTAACTGAAGAGGAGATCAAGGACATTAAGTGTTGTCCACCAGCCTCCAGAGGTGCGGTGGGCATGATGCTCCATCCTGGTCCACTCCCGGAAGGAGGGCCCAAAACTCCTGCCAATGAAAACTAGAAAGAGCATCAGCAATAAGGTTAGAAGAGCCAGGAACATGGCTGGACCTGAAGAAGATGTTAATTTTAGGCAACGCAACACTAAATGCCGCAAGAGACCGAGCACCGGTAAACACGAGGAAGGCAGGCTATTAATGCAGTGAACAACGCTCAGGTTATCCGTCCAATAGCATATATGACGATTAGAAAACTGGAGGCCCCAGATTTCCACTGCCACTATAATAGGAAAGAGTACTAATTCCTACAAAGGCCAGTCACTGACTAAGGCTTAGGTCACTGGGATGTGTACCAGGAGTTTTCGAAAACAGTGCCGAAACCACAAGAACCCAAGGCGTCAGTGATCAGAAAAAGTTCAGAATTAGTCGCCATGGGAGGCAACAAACACGTGTGACCATTGTAGGAGGATAAAGATTCCCGCCATACTTGTAAATCTGCCTTCATTGACTTAGTCACATGGCTATGGTGGCATGAGGATTTAACCCCCCGAGTAGCAAGCGAGAGATGACGAGAAAAAACCCTGCCCATAGTCATATCCCTGCAGGCAAAAACCAATACAAACAGAAGGGACTGTATTTGAATGGGTGTAGAGAGTGGAAACTATAGGAATAGGGGGGATGTGACTTAAGATGTGACTTAAACAGGTCGGGGGGGCAGACCGCCGTGCATACCGCGGAACCGATGCTGCGCGCCAGAGCCTGAGACGGGGCAGAGGTGGGAGGGGGAAAAGAAGGGGGAAGAAAAAGACTGGCAAGAAAGGTAGACAACAACCTTCCCCCTCCGAAGTCTTACGTGCCAGGAGAGTGTCCCTAAGGGAGTCTTCTGCAGCCATCCTGGCTGAGAAGATGCTGCTGGCACAACATTTCTCCAGCCAAGAGGCCGGACAGAAGCGGAAGGGGGGTTAAGTATGCTATAGGCGGGGCTAAAACCCACCCAGGAAACAGGGATACCAGGCAGATCACATAACCCCTGCCCTGCCACCTCCAACCTAAAGGCCAGCAAAGAAAAAGGGGAAGGGGGGTTAAAATGAGGTCATGAGAGAGAGGTATCCCCCCAAACTATGGGTAAAAGGGGGGGAGAGGAACCAGAACACCCACAGGGAAACCCACAGTCCCATATATACCTCCCTACGCGGTTAGGCGCTCTTCATATGCTTTTATATTAAAATGGAACTATACAAATGTAAAGGATTCAGAGTCAGACCATACGCGGGATTTTTGGACCAGTGACTGGTAAACATGGCTCCAAAGTATGGCAGAAGGAATCAGATGGACATAAAAGGAACTTGGAAAAGTTATTTTTTTACCGCATGCAAGTAGGTCAACAAGCTTGATGGTTACAGTCTCTTTAGAGGAAACATGCTTGCAGGTATAAAGTCTCTACTTGTGACAACAGGCTTAGGATAGGGTCGCACTTGTGTTAGGGTATTCCGTTACATAGTTATAACAGAATATAGCATAATCTGTAAGATAGAATGCAAAATGGAAGCCTTTAAGAGGCATTCCATTTTGATCCGTCATAATAGAAGTCTATGGGCAAGCATAACAGATCCATCTGGCTTCCGTAAGCAGGACAGAAAATAAAGTCAACTCTGGCACCCATGACTGTATGTGTCCGCTCAATGATGCAGGCTTCTACGTATGTAACTATGCCTGTCTTGAACTCTTATGATGGTGTCTTAACATGTTATCCACCACTTTGCAGCAAAGTCTTGATTGTTTGCTTGATCACTCTGCTGACTATAATATTCTGTATTTTGCAATTGATCTGTGGCCTAGGACTCTGCCATGTCCCTGAGGTAAATACGTCTTCCTAGGTCATTCGCAGCTGTGGTTCACCTGGGGCAATTACATCTTCCTAGATGAGCCTTCTCTGTGGTCCACCTGGCCTGGAGGAGTGGGAGATGGATCACATTCTACCTCACTCCTTACTCTCCTTCTTAGACAGTCACTCCCTAGCTCAGCCCCACCCTCAGCAGGAAGTCGGACCAGCCCACTACTATCAAGAGGGGGGAAATGGAATGATAAGTTCCATTCCTGTTGCAAAACATTGCCAACAAAGCATAACAAGTTACAACAGTAGTACCCTCAGGTCTATGGTACTACATAATTATTGTGTGGGGGCACTATTGGACTGGGCAGGATTGGGTGTGTATTAATATTGATTGTGTGTCCCCCCTTGACCTTTCAAAAGTTGTGAGGCATGTGAAGTGAGCACCTGAGGATCTGGTGCAGAGGATGGAAGTGGTAGTGGCCCTAATGAGATATGTCATGGTGTACTCCTTCAGCACATCGCTCCCTGGAGATTGGTGCAGTGAAAAAGTGGTTTGAAGAATCAGGCCAGACGTAAGCATATAACAGTCTCTAATTAGGGCAAAATAAAACTTGTAGCACATCCAGCAGTATTAAGTATAAAGAGCAGTTTTCCTTGGCACCAGATGGGAAAGTATGATGGCTGTTTGAATGGCAATAGGTTGGCACTAGCAAGCACTCGTGGATTTAGGTGTCCACCATAATACCAGCTTGATGGTAGCCTGGCCTATCGGTGGTTAGGGTAGGCGGTGGTGTCTGACCTGTTGTCCTCACCTTGTAGCAGTGTCTGTTAAGGTGTATCTCACTGATTATTCTGCTGTCTAAGTGTTTTCCTGAGGCTAGATTAAGTTGTTCTCACAGGAAAAAATCTGGTTAAGCCCTGCTACCTCTACTTCTCATGTACCAACTTGTTGCAATAGAGGAAAGTTTCTTTTTTACCGTGTGCCATGTTCTCTGTTGGTTATTGTGGTTGCTGTTTGGTTCTGGACTTTGAGAACCACAAAGTTATGGTTGGATGAACCGCCTATGTCTGGGTGTTTGGAGTTATTTGTGAACATTTTGGAAGAAGCTACGGGAGTTCCATCCTTATCTATACAATTGCAGATAGCCCCCAAGTCTGGGGTACAGTGCAGTTGTACTAGAGCGCAGCATAAAGAGAGGCTGCCATGATAGGTGTTGGGGACGAGGGGACGTCAGGGGAAGTCGCAGGCTAGATGAGGGCAGTGAGAGGTTAAGTGGGGAGGAGGTTGGGTTAAGGTAAAGAAGTGGAGCTGTAGGGTTTTTTAAGGGAGTGAAGCGGGAACCCAGGCGCCATTTTAGGTTTGAAAAAGCTGAGGAAGAGAGAGATAGTTACCTGTCACATGGAGGCTCTCTTAGATAGGCTGAGGGAGGCGGCAGAGTCGCGCGGCCCGGAGTGGTTGGAGGGGCAGGTGTCGTGCCTGCTCGGTGGGGAGGCAGCGGGCACGTCCTGCTCGGCGCCGGAGGGCAGACGGCCGCGGCGGGTACGGGCTCGGCGCCGGATTTGGAGCCCCTCAAGGGACCCTCCACGCCGGGGAGGCACGGTTAAAGCTCCAGCGTCGGAGCTCAAAGCAGGGCAGGGGTTCCCGCCCCCTGCTTTCCCCAGCGTGCAGCGGTGGATCGGGACCAGGACCTGCGCGGCAGGGGAGCGAGAGAAGGTGCAGACACGAGGCTGGGCTGGCAGCTGGTCGGCAGGGGCCCAGGCCTTAGGACACAGAGGAAGATGCGGCAAGCACTAGTAGGCAGCAGCAGGGCAAGCACTAGTAGGCAGCAGCAGGAGTAGGAGCTGGTTGGGGGGCTGAGTCAGTTGCTGGGTAGCTTGGCGGGTTGGGTTGCTGGTCTTGGGGGAGCGGGATTGTCTCAGTTGCCCGCTTGGGGGGAGGGAGGGGCCCCTACGGTGCCGGTGAGGGTTGAGCCAGGGGTTGTTAGTACGCCGGTGGGGGGGGGAGTCGGTATCGGTGCAGACCCAAGCGGGGGGGCGAAGAGGAGCGGTGGAAAGTGGATGACTCGGCGTAAGGGGAAGTATATGTCTGTTTCGAGGGCCCATTGGGGCCATTTGAAGCAGGAGGCGAAGTAGCGTATTTGAAAGGGGGTGTATATAGAGATTTTTTCCCTGTTGCCCCTGGAGAGATTTAACTTGGATAGGGCGCGGCGGGAGGACGGGAAAAAAGAGAAGGATGAAAAACGCAGGTATCGGCTGATTCCGCGTACCTTCTCCAACTGACTGCAGGCGTTTGCTCCGCGCTGTTTTGTTACATGGACGCGATCGAGGAGGCGTATCGGGTGTATGGGGGCGTGGGCTGGCTTCGTTACGACGAGCAATTTAGGCAGAGGAAAGCGTTCCGCCCAAACATGCAGGGCCGTCTTTTCGAATGGGCACGCTGGGCAGTTGCCCGGGGGCCCCACTTGCCTGGGGGCCCGCCTGCCCAGTGAACCCACCAGCCAACTTCCCAACCGTCATTTAGCAGCGGGCGAGGGGGGGCAATCGCCCCCCCTATGTTGTCCTTTGCCCCCCCGGTTGCCCCCCCGCTGATTCCCCCAGTTGAATACTAATGAGCGCTTCCATTATGGAAGCGCTCATTAGAACCGAGAGACCAGGAAGTGGTGAACGCTCTGTACTCACCACTTCCTGGTCCTCGGCTGTCGGCTGTGCAGGGCTGCGCACAGCGTGAGGGCGCTCTGTGACCTCACGCTGTGCGCGCCAGTTCAGAGCACAGAGTCGACTGAGGAGAGGCAGGCGGCGTCCAGGAGCAGGAGAGGTAAGTGATTTTTTATTTTATAAGAAAATGTGGCTGCTGGGGGCATAAGGGGGCTAATGGAGAGGCATATGGGGGCTAATGGAGAGGCATATGGGGGGCTAATGGAGAGGCATATGGGGGGCTAATGGAGAGAGGCATATGGGGGGCTAATGGAGAGAGGCATATGGGGGGCTAATGGAGAGGCATATGGGGGCTAATGGAGAGGCATATGGGGGCTAATGAGGCATATGGGGGCTAATGGAGAGGCATATGGGGGCTAATGGAGAGGCATATGGGGGCTAATGGAGAGGCATATGGGGGCTAATGAGGCATATGGGGGCTAATGGAGAGGCATATGGGGGCTAATGGAGAGGCATATGGGGGCTAATGAGGCATATGGGGGCTAATGGAGAGGCATATGGGGGCTAATGAGGCATATGGGGGCTAATGGAGAGGCATATGGGGGCTAATGAGGCATATGGGGGCTAATGGAGAGGCATATGGGGGCTAATGGAGAGGCATATGGGGGCTAATGGAGAGGCATATGGGGGCTAATGAGGCATATGGGGGCTAATGGAGAGGCATATGGGGGCTAATGGAGAGGCATATGGGGGCTAATGAGGCATATGGGGGCTAATGGAGAGGCATATGGGGGCTAATGAGGCATATGGGGGCTAATGAGGCATATGGGGGCTAATGGAGAGGCATATGGGGGCTAATGGAGAGGCATATGGGGGCTAATGGAGAGGCATATGGGGGCTAATGAGGCATATGGGGGCTAATGGAGAGGCATATGGGGGCTAATGGAGAGGCATATGGGGGCTAATGAGGCATATGGGGGCTAATGGAGAGGCATATGGGGGCTAATGAGGCATATGGGGGCTAATGGAGAGGCATATGGGGGCTAATGGAGAGGCATATGGGGGCTAATGAGGCATATGGGGGCTAATGGAGAGGCATATGGGGGCTAATGGAGAGGCATATGGGGGCTAATGGAGAGGCATATGGGGGCTAATGGAGAGGCATATGGGGGCTAATGATGAGAGGCAGCATATGGG
Organism: Bufo bufo; assembly: GCF_905171765.1. Lineage (NCBI taxonomy): Eukaryota > Metazoa > Chordata > Amphibia > Anura > Bufonidae > Bufo > Bufo bufo. Next base: position 420,131,434 of record NC_053394.1, read on the forward strand.
GGCTAATGATGAGAGGCAGCATATGGGGGCTAATGAGAGGCATAATAACACTGTCATCCACAGATGCCCCCATAACAGTGTGTCTTCCACAGATCCACCATAACAGTGCGCCTGCGCACTGACGAGAGACAGAAAGAAGGGGAAAGAATCCGCGGAAGCAAGCAGAGGACGGCACAGCAGACGATTGAACAGCTTCTTTTGTAAGTAAATAGTTTTATTATAAATGTATCCCTGCATACCGCAATTCTCTCATATTTTGTAATCTTATTTATATATACTTATTTTGTTTTTGCCCCCCCATTTTTGACTGTGGTATCTTTGTGCCCCCCCTATATATTATTCCTATATTAAACACTGATTTTGTTGAAAGTACCAATAAATATCGCCTTATTGATAATTTGCATTTTTATTCTAGTGCGTGATTGTGTAGACAGGGCCCCAGTGCACTGTATTGCCCGGGGGCCTATAATGCTCTTAAGATGGCACTGCAAACATGCGGTGGGACCACAAAGATATTGGTTTGTGGATGCGGGTGACGGCGCCGGGGCGGCAGGGGCAGTACTTTCGGGGGGACGCAGGTAGCGGGGCAGGGCAGTCGGGGATGTCCACGGCTGCGGCAAAGGGTTTGTGCTTCCTTTTTAATGAAGGGAACTGTAAATTCGGGGCGAAGTGCAAGTTCAAGCACGAGTGCACTTCCTGCGGTGGGGCTCATGGGGCATCCAGATGTTTCCGAGGGGGTAAGCCGAGAGGGGGGGAATCCAGTGGAAAAGGGTTTGACGCCGGTACGTACGGGTGGGAAGGATGGAGCCGTTTTTAAATAGGTATCCTGTTTGGTCTGTGGCTCAGTTATTGTTAGATGGTTTTAGGTTTGGTTTTCGTATCCCGTCGGACCAGGGGCCGACACCCTTTACGGGTAGGAATTTGCGCTCGGCAGGGGAGCATGCGGAAGTGGTGTTGGAGAAGCTGGCAAAGGACGTGTTGATGGGGCAAATGGATGGTCCGTTTGAGGCCCCGCCGTTCGCTGATTTTAAGGTTTTGCCTTTGTGGGTGGTGCCGAAGAAGAAGCCGAACAAGTTTCAGCTGATTCATCACTTGTCATTCCCAAAGGGTGCGTTGGTCAATGAGGGTATTGATCCTGAATTGTGTTCGGTGGTCTATACCTCATTTGACGTGGCTGTGGCGTGGGTGCGGCGTTTGGGTCTGGGAACTTTGTTGGCTAAGACAGACATTGAAGCGGCTTTTCGTCTGCTCCCGGTGCACCCGGAGAGCTTACATCTATTGGGGTGTTTTTGGGACGGGGGTTTTTATGTGGATAGGTGTCTGCCGATGGGTTGTTCCTTGTCGTGCGCATATTTTGAGGCCTTCAGTTCCTTCCTGGAGTGGGTGGTGGTGGAAGTTTCGGGTTGCAAGTCAGTCATCCATTACCGGGATGATTTTTTGTGTTTGGGTCCGGCGGATTCGCGGGTATGTCATCTGTTGCTTTCTACGTTACAGTCGGTGTTTGCGTCCTTTGGGGTACCGCTCGTAGAAGGGAAGACGGTTGGGCCTACGACTGAGTTGAGTTTTTTGGGGATTGTTTTGGACACGGTGGCCATGGAGTGTAGGTTGCCGGAGGATAAGTTGTGGGATTTGCGGGCGGAGGTCGACAGGGCGAGGAGGTCAGTTAAGATTCGTTTGAGGGATTTGCAATCGTTGTTGGGGAAGTAAAATTTTGCGTGTCGCATTATGCCCATGGGCCGAATATTTTGCAGGCGGTTGGCGGCAGCGACCGCGGGGGTGACGGCAGCGCACCACTTCATTCGGTTGGGGCGCGAGCTGCGAAGGGATTTGGAAGTGTGGGCTATGTTTTTGTCAGACTTTAACGGGAGGGCGTTGGTTTTGGGGGATGCGGTGGATAGTGTGGATTTTGATTTGTTTTCGGACGTGGCGGGGGGAGTTGGTTTTGGTGTCTACTGCAACGGGCAGTGGTGCACAGACCGCTGGCCTGAGTCATGGGGGGTAAGAGGTTGGGTTCGGAATCTGGCATTGTTGGAGCTCTTTCCTATTGTGTTAGCATTGGAGTTGTGGGGGGATAAGTTTCGTGACAAAAAGGTGAGGTTCCATTGTGACAACATGGGGCTGGTGCAGGCAATTACTCATTTGTCTGCTTCATCCCCGCCGGTGGTTAGGTTGTTGCAGCATATGGTATTGCGTTGTTTTACGTTGAATGTGTGGGTGGTAGCGGTTCATGTGCCGGAAGTCTCTAACAGTATTGCCGGATGCTCTTTCTCGTTCACAGTGGGAGCGCTTTCAGCAGCTGGCACCAGAGGCAGAGGTCGCCGGTTTGGAGTGTCCGGGGCTGCTGTGAGAGATCTTGGAGGTACTGTGAGTGGGCTATTCAGGGCCTCCCTAACGGCCGGTACGTGGGCAGCATAGGACGAGGCTTGGGATGGCTGGGTGAGTTGGTGTGGCATGCTGGGAGTGGGGGTGGATGCGGGGGAAGTTCCCTTGGTGTTGTTTTTGGGATGGAGAAAAGAAGAACGGTGGTCGGTGGCTCAGGTAAATAGGTGCATGTCGGGATTGGCTTTTGGTTTCAAGTTGCGAGGGCTAGTGGATTGCACCAAGGCTTTTTTGGTTCGGCAGGTGTTGAAGGGTTGGCGAAGGGGTTGGCGGTCCGAAGATAGGCGCCGGCCAGTGTCGTTTGAGTTGTTATTGAATCTTGGGGGATGGTTGGAGGTTGTCTGTAGCTCTTGGGGGGAGGTAAGGTTGTTCAAGGCGGCATTTGCGCTGGCCTTTTTCGGGGCATTTAGGTTGGGCGAATTAGTGAGTAGGAGCGTTAGTTGTGCCGGGGGGTTGCGGGATGGGGATGTGGATATCTTTCATGACAGGGTGGGTGTCCGGATACGTAGGTCTAAAACGGATCAGTAGAGATGTCCCGAACAGTTCCCGGCGAAAATCGGTTGTTCGCGTTCGCCGCGGCGGGCGAACATATGCAATGTTTGGTCCACCCCCTATACGTCATCATTGAGCAAACTTTGACCCTGTACCTCACAGTCAGCAGACACATTCCAGCCAATCAGCATACCCTCCCTCTCAGACCCTCCCACCTCCTATCAAAAAGCAAGGACAGCATCCATCTTAGATTCATTCTGAAGCTGCAGTGTTAGTTAGAGCAGGGAGAGTGCTGCTGCTGCTGCTGCTGCTGCTGCTGAATTATTAGGGAAATCGTTAGTTAGGCCAGTGTTCTGTGTCCACTCCAGTCCTCAAAGACTCATCTGCTGTAAGGACAGCGTCCTGACAGCACCCCAAAAAGCCATTTTAGGGCTGGTTCATCAGTCTGCTTTTAAAAAAAAAAATATATATATATATATATATATATATTGCAGTTGCCTGCCCGTGTGTGAGAGGCCACAGGCCCACAGACTGTACTGTGCCCACTGCCCACCACTCATATTGGGTGGCACAGTAGCTTGCAGATAAAAAAAGTCATTTAATTTTTACCCTTTAATATAATTGTAGTTGCCTGCCAGTGAGTATCAGGCCCACAAATTGTACTGTGCCCACTGCCAGTGCCCACTACTCATATCGGGTGGCACAGTACCTTGCAGATAAAAAAAAGTCATTTAATTTTTACCCTTTAATATAATTGCAGTTGCCTGCCAGTGTGTGTCAGGCCCACCGACTGTACTGTGCCCACTGCCCACCACTCATATCGGATGGAACAGTATCTTGCAGATAAAAAAGTCATTTAATTTTTACCCTTTAATATAATTTCAGTTGCCTGCCAGTGTGTGTCAGGCCCACAGACTGTACTGTGCCCACTGCCAGTGTCCACCACTCATATCGGGTGGCACAGTACCTTGCAGATAAAAAAGTAATTTAATTTTTTCTCTGTAATATAATTGAAGTTGCCTGCCAGTGAGTGTCAGGCCCACAGACTGTACTGTGCCCACTGCCCACCACTCATATTGGGTGGCACAGTACCTTGCAGATTTAAAAGTCATTTAATTTTTTCTCTGTAATATAATTGCAGTTGCCTGCCAGTGAGTGTCAGGCCCACAGACTGTACTGTGCCCACTGCCCACTACTCATATCGGGTGGCACAGTACCTTGCAGATAAAAAAGTCATTAAATTTTTACCCTTTAATATAATTGCAGTTGCCTGCCAGTGTGTGAGAGGCCCACTGACTGTACTGTGCCCACTGCCAGTGCCCACCACTCATATCGGGTGGCACAGTACCTTGCAGATTAAAAAGTCATAAAAATGTTTCTCTGTAATATAATTGCAGTTGCCTGCCAGTGTGTGTCAGGCCCACTGACTGTACTGTGCCCACTGCCAGTGCCCACCACTCATATCGGGTGGCACAGTACCTTGCAGATAAAAAAGTAATTTAATTTTTTCTCTGTAATATAATTGCAGTTGCCTGCCAGTGTGTGTCAGGCCCACTGGCTGTACTGTGCCCACTGCCAGTGCCCACCACTCATATCGGGTGGCACAGTACCTTGCAGATAAAAAAGTCATTTAATTTTTTCTCTGTAATATAATTGCAGTTGCCTGCCAGTGAGTGTCAGGCCCACAGACTGTACTGTGCCCACTGCCCACCACTCATATAGGGTGGCACAGTACCTTGCACTCATAGCACCACTAATCTAAAAAAAAATGACAGGCAGAGGCAGGCCACCCCGCAGGGGCCGTCGTGGTCATGGTGCTGTGATTTCCTTTGGTCCTAGAATAATGCCCAGTGTTCAGAGGTCACATACCCTGAACTCGAAAAATTCTGAGGACATAGTTGACTGGACAGGACACCCAATCTTCTACAGCTTCAGCTCGGAACCTTGACGCACCATCCTCCTCCAGTTCAGCTTTGGGCACCTCTCAAGTTACCTTCGCCCGCCCGCGCGCCACCACCAACACTAGCACCACAGCCGCTTCACTTGATCTGTCAGAGGAGTTATTTACACATCAGTTGGAAGAAATGAGTGATGCACAACCATTATTGCCAGAGGATGTAGATAACAGGGATATGTCTCAGTCAGGCAGCATTACACACATGGACGTACGGTGTGATGATGATGATGTTGTACCCGCTGCTGCTTCCTTTGCTGAGTTGTCAGATACAAGTGAAGTGGTTGATGATGACGATATGTCCGTGGATGTCACGTGGGTGCCCGCTCGAAGAGAAGAAGAACAGGGGGAAAGTTCAGATGGGGAGACAGAGAGGAGGAGGAGACGAGTTGGAAGCAGGGGGAGGTCGTCGCAAGGAGCTAGTGGCACAGTCAGACAGCATGTATCGGCACCTGGGGTCAGCCAGACAGCACGCCAATCAACGCATGCTGTTGCCACCACCAGAATGCCGTCATTGCAAAGCTCAGCAGTGTGGCATTTTTTTTCGTGTGTCTGCCTCTGATAACAGCGATGCCATTTGCAACCTGTGCCGCCAAAAGAAACTGAGTCTTGGGAAGTCCAACACCCACCTAGGTACAACTGCTTTGCGAAGGCACATGATCTCACATCATAAACGCCTATGGGATCAACACATGATGAGTACAAGCAGCACAGAAACTCAAAGCCACCATCCTCTTCCTGGTCCAGCATCTTCAGCCACGTCAACCACTGCTGTCCTCTTTGCCCCCTCTCAACCACCCGCCACTCCGCCTCTCACCTTCAGCAGTTCCTGCTCATCTGCCCACAGTCAGGTGTCTGTCAAGGAAATGTTTGAGCGTAAGAAGCCAATGTCACAGAGTCACCCCCTTGCCCGGCGTCTGACAGCTGGCTTGTCGGAACTCTTAGCCCGCCAGCTTTTACCATACAAGCTGGTGGAGTCTGAGGCCTTCAAAAAAATTGTAGCTATTAGGACACTGCAGTGGAAGGTACCCGGCCGAATTTTTTTTTCACAAAAGGCAATCCCCAACCTGTACTCTATTGTGGAAAAGGAAGTCATGGCATGTCTGGCACACAGTGTTGGGGCAAGGTTCCATCTGACCACTGATACCTGGTCTGCAAAGCATGGGTAAACCTGCTGACGGCTGCCAAGCATGGAATGCGTGGCTCTGCAGAGGAGTTGGTGACACCGCCACGACTTGCAGGCAGGCCTGCTGCCACCTTCTCTACTCCTCCTACTCCATCCTGTTCGCTAACCTCCTCGGCTGAGTCCTCTTCTGCTGCTGCATCTTGCTCCACATCAACTGCACCCCCCCCAGCTCCCCAGGGGCTATTCCACATCCCGGATACGACAGTGTCACGCTGTCTTGGGGTTGACTTGCCTGAAAGCAGAGAGTCACACCGGACCAGCACTCCTGTCCGCCCTGAACGCACAGGTGGATCAGTAGCTGACCCCGCACCAACTGGAGATAAAGTTGACACATGTGCCGTGCATGGCACATGTGTTGAATCTCATCGTACAACGCTTTGTGCATAAGTACCCAGACTTACAGGATGTCCTCAAGCAGGCCAGGAAGGTGTGTGGCCATTTCAGGCGTTCCTACACGGCCATGGCGCACTTTTCCGATATTCAGCGGCGAAACAACATGCCAGTGAGGCGCTTGATTTGCGACAGCCCAACACATTGGAAGTCAACACTCCTAATATTCGACCGCCTGCTCCAACAAGAAAAAGCCGTCAATGAGTATTTGTATGACTGGGGTGCTAGGACAGCCTCTGCAGAGCTGGGTATTTTTTTGCCACGTTACTGGACGCTCATGCGCAATGCCTGTAGGCTCATGCGTTCTTTTGAGGAGGTGACAAACCTAGTCAGTCGCACCGAAGGCACCATCAGCGACATCATCCCATTTGTTTTCTTCCTGGAGCGTGCCCTGCGAAGAGTGCTGGATCAGGCTGTAGATGAGCGTGAAGAGGAAGAGGAAGAGTTGTGGTCACCATCACCACCAGAAACAGCCTTATCATCATTGCTTGCTGGACCTGCGGCAACGCTGGAAGAGGAGTCTGAGTAAGAGGAGTCAGAGGAGGAATGTGGCTTTGAGAATGAGGAAGACCAACCACAGCAGGCATCCCAGGGTGCTCGTTGTCACCTATCTGGTACCCGTGGTGTTGTACGTGGCTGGGGGATAGAACAGACCTTCAATGAGATCAGTGAGGATGAGGAATGGGACATGAGTAGCTCGGCATCCAACCTTGTGCAAATGGGGTCTTTCATGCTGTCATGCCTGTTGAGGGACCCTCGTATAAAAAGGCTGAAGGAGAACGACTGTACTGGGTGGCCACGCTACTAGACCCCCGGTATAAGCAGAAAGTGGCTGTAATGTTACCGAATTACCGGAAGTCGGAAAGGATGCAGCAGTTCCAAAACAAGTTAAAAAGTATGCTTTACACAGCGTATAAGGGTGATGTCACAGCACAACGGGAATCTAACAGGGGAAGAGGTGAAAGTAATCCTCCTCCTACCACAACCACGCCGGCAAGGACAGGACACTTTACAGATGTGTTGTTGATGGAGGACATGTCGGAGCTTTTTAAGTCCTACGCATCGCCACAGCCCTTTGGGGTCCACCCTCACAGAACGGCTCGACCGACAGGTAGCAGACTACTTCGCCTTAACTGCAGATATCGACACTCTGAGGAGCGATGAACCCCTTGACTACTGGGTGTTCAGGCTTGACCTGTGGCCTGAGCTATCCCAATTTGTGATAGAACTTCTGGCCTGCCCCGCTTCAAGTGTCCTGTCAGAAAGTACCTTCAGCGCAGCAGGAGGTATTGTCACTGAGAAGAGAAGTCGCCTAGGTCAAAAAAGTCTAGATTACCTCCCTTTATTAAGATGAATGAGGCATGGATCCCGAAGGGACTGACAGTGGGGGATGCATTTGACAAAAAAAAGGCCTGATGAGATGCCTTGGGCTAAAAATGGTTCACACGCTGCCGTATTTAATCTCTGCATGCCGGATGACTTGCGTGACTTCTCCGCCACCAACTAGGGTTCAACCTGCAATGTTTTAAAGCAGCGGCAGCTACAGCAGCGGCTGCAACAATACCTAATTTTTCAGGCATGTGTACATGCCTAATTTTTCTGCCCTCTGGTGCTGCACTGTGGCTGCAAAAACAAAACAAAAAAAAGGCACATACATGTGTCAATTCTTCTTCGTGATCGTTACCTTGTTGTGGTGAAGGGGCTTGCATATCACAATGAAGCGAACACCTCTATAAGTGTGTTGGCACACCCCAGATGATAAGGTCGTTGCTTTATTGTGAACAGACCAAAAGCGATCGGCTGGATAATTTTGCATAGAAAAAACATTAATTTTCTTTGTGATCATCTAAGGTGATCATTAAAGCCTTCTAGGCCAACAATGGGCCCACACTGCAGAATTATTGTTTTCTGGGTCACTGAACTGTCACTGAACTACCTCAGCACGACCATAGGCTTTGAAAAACCGCCATCACCTGCAATCTCCCAAACGTGCGCACAAGCACAGTCATCACTACACCAAGATTGACGCATAGAGGAATAACATTTATATCATGAGTGTGTCAACTATTGACAACTCTTTGCGGTTGTCTAAAATCTATTCGATACACGTCCCCTGATAGGGGACGTAACAGGGATTGAACTGATAGGAATAGTACTACTTAATACACCACTCATATAGGGTGGCACAGTACACTGCACGGCGCACACGCACAGTGCACCAAATTGGAAGTAAGAGGACCGACCAACCATCTTTTTCCATCTCCCGGTTCCTAAAATCTATTCCATACAGCGGCCCCTGATAGGGGACGTAACAGGGATTAAACTGATAGGAATAGTACTACTTAACACACCACTCATATAGGGTGGCACAGTACATTGAACGGCGCACGCGCAGTGCCCCAAATTGGAAGTAAGAGGACCGACCAACCATCTTTTTCCATCTCCCGGTTCCTAAAATCTATTCCATACACCTGCCTCTGATTGTCACAACCAGACAGCTGAGAAGCTCTGACAGGAGCCGTCCAGATCCTCCTCCTTGAGTTTCTTTGTTTTGGTTTCTGTTTCTCACCTCGTTAGTCTATCTCAGCTGTCATGCAGTCAGACTGATTACCTCCCTTTAAATTCCTCCCCATAAGGCAGTAGTGTGCGGCTGATACTTCTTCCTGGAGTGTGTGTGCATGCTGTCCCAGTTCCCTGTCCACAGTCGTCTGCAAGATAAGTTCTGTTTATGCATTTATGATTTTCTGTTTTCTGGATCCAGGTGACCCTGACTCCCTCCGTGTCTGTGTAGGGAGCCGGTGGTCGTGTCCCTTCACTATTGTAGGGCCTTCAGGTCTAAGATAGCCGAGGTACGTGGATATGCGCCCATCCACCTTTGGGGTGGTCGCATAGGCTGAGCAACAAGGGAGAGCGGCAGGTCGATTGCAGGGGTCTCCTTTTTGTTCCTTAGTTGTGGGTCCAGTGAGTCATTGTTTGTATTGTTTTATCTTGTTTCTTGTACACCATCCGTGACATTATCAGCCGCCAAAACCGTCTCAAGCATGGATCCGGTTACACTTTTGGCTGAACGCTTTCAGGGTCTTGCTTTGGAGGTAGCTGATCTCCGTAAGACTTTTTCTCAGTTTCAAGTGACCGGTTCAGCTTGCATTCATGGAGTTTGTTATGAGCCTAAGATTTCGCTCCCGGATACGTTTTCCGGGGGTAGTGAGAATTTTGTACGTTTTAGAGAGGCTTGCAAACTCCATTTTCGCCTTCTTCCCCATTCTTCTGGTGATGAAGAACGAAGAGTGGGTATCATTATATCGCTGCTCAGGGGTAACGCTCAGTCCTGGGCCTTTTCGCTGCCGGAGGGGGCACGGCCCCTCCGTTCAGTGGATGAATTCTTTTTAGCCCTGGGTCAGATATATGATGATCCGGATGGTATTGCTCTGGCTGAGTCTAGACTACGTCTGCTATGCCAGGGTAAACAATCCGCAGAGATTTACTGCTCAGAATTTCGGAGATGGGCAGCAGATACGGGTTGGAATGATGCTGCACTCCGAAGTCAATTTTGCTATGGTCTTTCAGAGGGATTGAGAGATGCATTTGCCTTTCATGAAAGACCTACCTCCTTGAATTCTGCTATGTCTCAGGCTGTTCGTATTGACAGGCGTCTTAGAGAGAGAGGAGAGATCTCTCCTTCCTGTCATACTCAGTCCCGGGACAGTGCAGCGGTCTCATTCTGTGCACAGGGGTCTCAGTCGTTGTCAGCCCCTTCTGAGCAGGAGCCCATGCAGCTGGGGTTGATTGCCTCGGACAATAGAAGATTCAGCACGCAGGGGAGGGTTTGCTTTTGTTGTGGAGGTATAAATCATCTGGCAAATGTTTGTCCCTCTAGGAGATTCAGGCAGTTTTCTGGGAGTAATAAAGAGACAAAAAGGAAGAAATCTTTTAAGAATGTTCAGTCGGTTACTATTGGCAGGGTTGAGGCGGAAATTGAAGGTTTTCCTTTTGCTTGTAGTTCCCGTTTTGTCCTGCCTGCTAGGGTGGCGCTAGAGAGCAAGAGCATTTTTTGTGAGATTTTTGTGGATAGTGGAGCAGCTGTCAACCTCATTGATAATCAATTTGCAATAACTCATGGTTTCCAGGTATGCACTTTGGGAAGAGATATTCCTGTTTTTGCTATTGATTCAGCTCCACTTTCTCAGAAATCATTAAAGGGCATAGTTCACAATATCCGTTTAATTGTGAATGATGCTCATGTTGAGGATGTGTCATGTTTCGTCCTTAGCGGTTTGCCTACTCCTCTAGTGTTGGGGCTACCCTGGCTCACTAAACATAACCCCACCATTGATTGGCAAGCGAGGCAAATAAATGGTTGGAGTAACTTTTGCAGAGAGAATTGCCTCATAACATCTATTTCTGAGGTTTCTACTAAAACTGTACCACCTTTCCTCTCTGAATTTTTGGATGTCTTCTCTGAGAGTGGAGTTCAGGGTTTACCTCCGCACAGGGAGTATGATTGCCCTATTGATCTCATCCCAGGCGCCAAGCTGCCTAAATCTCGTTTATACAATCTTTCCCAACCTGAGAGGGTCGCTATGCGTGCTTATATCTCTGAGAGTCTGAGAAAAGGACACATACGACCCTCGAAGTCACCTGTTGCCGCTGGTTTTTTCTTTGTTAAGAAAAAAGATGGTTCTTTAAGACCTTGTCTGGATTTCAGGGAGCTGAACAGTATCACTATTCGTGATCCTTATCCGCTTCCTCTGATCCCGGACTTGTTTAACCAGGTTGTTGGGGCGAAAGTCTTTTCCAAATTAGACCTAAGAGGGGCATACAACCTGGTTAGGGTCAGAGAAGGAGATGAATGGAAGACGGCTTTCAATACCCCTGAGGGCCATTTTGAGAATTTAGTTATGCCTTTTGGTTTGATGAATGCCCCAGCCGTTTTTCAGCATTTCGTCAACAGCATTTTTTATCATTTAATGGGAAAATTTGTATTAGTGTATTTGGATGACATTTTGATTTTTTCTCCTGATTTCAAGACTCATAAGGAACACTTATGTCAGGTCTTACTCATCCTGCGGGAGAATAAATTATACGCAAAACTGGAAAAATGTGTGTTTGCGGTTCCAGAGATCCAATTTTTGGGGTTTCTTGTCTCCGCTTCTGGTTTTCGCATGGACCCCGAGAAGGTTCGCGCTGTGCTTGAGTGGGAGCTTCCTGAGAATCAGAAGGCGCTGATGCGTTTTTTGGGCTTTGCTAATTATTACAGGAAATTTATTTTGAATTATTCCTCTGTTGTTAAACCACTCACTGATATGACCAGAAAGGGGGTAGATTTTTCTTCCTGGTCGGTAGAGGCGCGTAAGGCCTTTTCTAATATCAAGGAGAGTTTTGCTTCCGCTCCCATCCTAGTACAACCTGATGTTTCGTTACCCTTCATAGTTGAGGTTGATGCTTCTGAGGTAGGGGTGGGTGCGGTCTTGTCTCAGGGTTCCTCTCCTGCCAAATGGCAACCGTGTGCCTTTTTCTCAAAGAAGCTCTCCTCCGCAGAGAGAAATTATGATGTGGGAGATAGGGAATTGTTGGCCATCAAGTTGGCTTTTGAGGAATGGCGCCATTGGCTAGAGGGAGCCAGACACCCTATTACCGTGTTTACTGACCATAAAAATCTGGCCTACTTGGAGTCAGCCAAGCGTCTGAACCCGAGACAGGCCAGATGGTCTTTGTTCTTTTCAAGGTTTAATTTTGTTGTTACGTTCCGCCCTGGGGTTAAGAATGTGAAGGCAGATGCCCTATCACATTGTTTCCCGGGAGGTGGGAATTTTGAAGACCCGGGTCCCATTTTGGCTGAAGGTGTGGTGGTCTCTGCTCTTTTTCCTGAATTGGAGGCAGAGGTGCAGGCAGCCCAGTCAGAAGCTCCTGATCTTTGTCCTCCTGGGAGGTTGTTTGTGCCTCTCGCTTTGAGACACAAGATTTTTAAAGAACACCACGATACGGTCCTTGCTGGGCACCCGGGGACAAGAGCCACACTGGATCTCATTGCCCGGAGATTCTGGTGGCCTGCGCTTCGTAAGTCGGTTGAGGGTTTTGTGGCAGCTTGCGAGACTTGCGCTCGTGCCAAGGTCCCTCATTCACGGCCATCAGGTCCTCTCCTTCCTTTGCCCATTCCTTCCCGTCCTTGGACACATCTGTCCATGGACTTCATAACGGACTTGCCTCGTTCCTCGGGGAAGTCTGTGATTCTGGTGGTGGTGGACCGTTTTAGCAAAATGGTGCATTTTATCCCTTTTCCTGGTTTGCCCAATGCTAAGACGCTGGCGCAGGCATTTGTTGACCACATTGTCAAATTGCATGGGATTCCTTCAGACATAGTCTCTGATAGGGGCACGCAGTTTGTTTCCAGATTCTGGAAGGCCTTCTGTTCTCGCTTGGGGGTTCGCTTGTCATTCTCTTCTGCTTTCCATCCGCAGTCGAATGGCCAGACAGAGCGTGTCAATCAGAATCTGGAGACATATCTGCGCTGTTTTGTGGCGGAGAATCAGGAGGATTGGTGTTCTTTTTTGTCCCTTGCTGAGTTTGCTTTAAATAACCGTCGTCAGGAGTCCTCTGATAAGTCACCATTTTTTGGTGCATATGGGTTTCATCCGCAGTTTGGGACTTTCTCTGGAGAGGGCTCTTCTGGTTTGCCTGATGAGGACAGATTCTCCTCGTCTTTGTCATCTATTTGGCAAAAGATTCAGGATAATCTAAAGAACATGAGTGAAAGATATAAGCGTGTGGCGGATAGGAGACGTGTGCCTGGTCCGGACCTGAATGTTGGTGATTTGGTGTGGCTGTCTACCAAGAATATCAAATTGAAGGTTCCCTCCTGGAAGTTGGGTCCTAGGTTTATTGGGCCTTACAAGATCCTGTCTGTCATCAATCCTGTTGCCTACCGTCTTGATCTTCCTCAGACTTGGAAGATCCATAATGTTTTCCATAAGTCCTTATTGAAACCTTATGTTCAACCTATTGTACCCTCGCCTTTGCCTCCTCCTCCGATTATTGTTGATGGAAATCTTGAATTTCAGGTCTCTAGGATTGTGGATTCTCGTCTTGTCCGCGTTTCCCTCCAGTACCTCGTTCATTGGGAGGGTTATGGTCCTGAGGAGAGGATGTGGGTCCCAGTGACGGACATTAAGGCCTCTCGTCTCATCAGGGCTTTCCATAGGTCCCATCCTGAGAAGGTGGGCCCTGAGTGTTCGGAGTCCACTCCTAGAGGGAGGGGTACTGTCACAACCAGACAGCTGAGAAGCTCTGACAGGAGCCGTCCAGATCCTCCTCCTTGAGTTTCTTTGTTTTGGTTTCTGTTTCTCACCTCGTTAGTCTATCTCAGCTGTCATGCAGTCAGACTGATTACCTCCCTTTAAATTCCTCCCCATAAGGCAGTAGTGTGCGGCTGATACTTCTTCCTGGAGTGTGTGTGCATGCTGTCCCAGTTCCCTGTCCACAGTCGTCTGCAAGATAAGTTCTGTTTATGCATTTATGATTTTCTGTTTTCTGGATCCAGGTGACCCTGACTCCCTCCGTGTCTGTGTAGGGAGCCGGTGGTCGTGTCCCCTCACTATTGTAGGGCCTTCAGGTCTAAGATAGCCGAGGTACGTGGATATGCGCCCATCCACCTTTGGGGTGGTCGCATAGGCTGAGCAACAAGGGAGAGCGGCAGGTCGATTGCAGGGGTCTCCCTTTTGTTCCTTAGTTGTGGGTCCAGTGAGTCATTGTTTGTATTGTTTTATCTTGTTTCCTGTACACCATCCGTGACACTGATAGGGGACGTAACAGGGATTAAACTGATAGGAATAGTACTACTTAACACACCACTCATATAGGGTGGCACAGTACATTGAACAGCGCACGCGCAGTGCCCCAAATTGGAAGTAAGAGGACCGACCAACCATCTTTTTCCATCTCCCGGTTCCTAAAATCTATTCCATACACCGGCCCCTGATAGGGGACGTAACAGGGATAAAACTGATAGGAATAGTACTACTTAACACACCACTCATATATGGTGGCACAGTACATTGCACGGCGCACGCGCAGTGCCCCAAATTGGAAGTAAGAGGAACGACCAACCATCTTTTTCCATCTCCCGGTTCCTAAAATCTATTCCATACTCCGGCCCCTGATAGGGGACAAAACAGCGATTAAACTGGTAAGAACTGATTTTTTTTATTTAAAAAAAAGAGGACAGCCTCTGCGGAGCTGGGTATTTTTTGGCCGCGTTACTGAACGCTCATGCACAATGGCTGTAGGCTCATGCGTCCTTTTGCGGAGGTGAAAAACCTGGTCAGTCAAACCCAAGGCAACATCATCGACCTCATCCCATATGCTTTTTTTCTGGAGCGTGCCCTGCGAGGAGTGCTGGATCAGGCCGTAGATGAGCATGTAGAGGAAGAATTGTGGTCACCATCACCACCAGAAGCAGCCTTGTCGTCGTCGATTGCTGGACCTGCGGCAACGCAGAGAGAGGAGTCTGAAGAAGAGGAGTCAGAGGAGGAAGGTGGCTTTGAGGAGGTGGAAGACCAACCACAGCAGGCGTCCCAGGGGGCTTGTTGTCACCTTTCGGGGACCCTTGGTGTTGTACGTGGCTGGGTGGAGGAAGAGACCTTCAATGACGTCAGTGAGGACAAGGAACGGGACATGGCTAGCTTGGTATCCAACCTTGTGCAAATGGGGAGTTTGCGGTTGTGCAAATGGACTGTTTGCGGTGCGTTAAACGGAGAGTTTGGTCTGTCAGAGTTTGGTCTGTCACTGTGAAGCGGGCGTAACCCTTACACTACCTGATCGATACAACATCATACCTGATCGTATACACACACTGGATGTTTTAAAGCACGTTATTCCAAACAATTTAGGAATGCTAGGTGATTTATGCCCTTTATGGATTAAAACCTGACTCTGCGTCAACTACGTAATTTTCCATGGGAGTTTTGCCATGGATCCCCCTTCGGCATGCCACAGTCCAGGTGTTAGTCCCCTTGAAACAACTTTTCCATCACTATTGTGGCCAGAAAGAGTCCCTGTGGGTTTTAAAATTCGCCTGCCTATTGAATCTATGGCGGTTCGCACGGTTCGCCCATTCGCGAACATTTGAGGAAATTCGCGTTCGTTATTCGCGAACGGAAAATTTTATGTTTGCGACATCCCTACGGATCAGGAGCGGCGAGGGTGTTGTGTTTGCTTGTTTGCAGTGCCGGGATGCTCGATGTCTCCGGTCGTTTGCCTGCGGGAGTATCGCTTGGGTATGGGAGAAGGGGCGGCCCCCTTTTTGCAGCATGCGGACGGGTCCTTTTTATCCAGATTTCAGTTCCTGGCGGTTTTGAAGAGGTGTTTGGGGGATTTGGAGATGGATACGCGGTGTTACACGGGTCACTCGTTCCGGATTAGGGCGGCGACGGAGGCAGCCCGTCGAGGTATGAGTGAGGAGGTTATTAACCCCTTAAGGACTCAGCCCTATTTCACCTTAAGGACCAGGCAATTTTTTGCAAATCTGACCAGTGTCACTTTAAGTGTTGATAACTTTAAAACGCTTTGACTTATCCAGGCCATTCTGAGATTGTTTTTTCGTTACATATTGTACTTCATGACACTGGTAAAAAGTAAAAAAAAATCATTTTTATTTATCAAAAAATACCAAATTTACCAAAAAAATTAAAAAAATTGCAAATTTCGAAGTTTCAATTTCTCTAATTCTATAATACATAGTGATACCTCCAAAAATAGTTATTACTTTACATTCCCCATATGTCTACTTCATGTTTGGATCATTTTGGGAATGATATTTTATTTTTTGGGGATGTTACAAGGCTTAGAAGTTTAGAAGCAAATCTTGAAATTTTTCAGAAATTTTCAAAAACCCAATTTTTAGGGACCAGTTCAGGTCTGAAGTCACTTTGTGAGGCTTACATAATAGAAACCACCCAAAAATGACCCCATTCTATAAATTACACCCCTCAAGGTATTCAAAACTGATTTTACAAACTTTGTTAACACTTTAGGTGTTCTACAAGAATTAATGGAAAATAGAGATCCAATTTCAAAAGTTCACTTTTTTGGCAGATTTTCCATTTTAATAATTTTTTTCCGGTTACAAAGCAAGGGTTAACAGCCAAACCAAACTCAATATTTATGGCCCTGATTCTGTAGTTTACAGAAACACCCCATATGTGGTCGTAAACCGCTGTACGGGCACACGGCAGGGCGCAGAAGGAAAGGAATGCCATACGGTTTTTGGAAGGCAGATTTTGCTGGACGGGTTTTTTTACACCATGTCCCATTTGAAGCCCCCCTGATGCAACCCTAGAGTAGAAACTCCATAAAAGTGACCCCATCTAAGAAACTACACCCCTCAAGGGATTCAAAACAGATTTTACAAACATCGTTTACCCTTTAGGTGTTCCACAAGAGTTATTGGCAAATGGAAATGAAATTTCAGAATTTCAATTTTTTTGCAAATTTTCCATTTTAATCCATTTTTCCCAGTAACAAAGCAAGGCTCAACAGCCAAACAAAACTCAATATTTAAGGCCCTGATTCTGTAGTTTACTGAAACACCCCATATGTGGTCGTAAACAGCTGTACGGGCACACGGCAGGGCGCAGAAGGAAAGGAATGCCATACGGTTTTTGGAAGGCAGATTTTGCTGGACTGTTTTTTTTTACACCATGTCCCATTTGAAGCCCCCCTGATGCACCCCTAGAGTAGGAACTCCAAAAAAGTGGCCCCATTTTGGAAACTACGGGATAGGGTGGCAGTATTGTTGGTACTAGTTTAGTGTAGATATGATTTTTGGTTTCTCTATATTACACTTTTTGTGAGGCAAGATAACAAGAAATAGCTGTTTTGGGACCGTTTTTATTTTTTGTTATTTACAACATTCATCTGACAGGTTAGATCATGTGATATTTTTATAGACCAGGTTGTCACGGATGCGGCGATACCTAATATGTATACTTTTTTTTTATTTATGTAAGTTTTACACAATGATTTCATTTTTGAAGCAAAAAAAATCATGTTTTAGTGTTTCCATAGTCTGAGAGCAATAATTTTTTCAGTTTTTGGGCGATTTATTTGGGTAGGGTATGACTTTTGCGGGATGAGATGACGGTTTTATTGGCACTATTTTGGGGTGCATGTGACTTTTTGATCGCTTGCTATTACTCTTTTTGTGATGTAAGGTGACAAAAAATGGTTTATTTAGTACAGTTTTTATTTTAAATTTTTTACGGTGTTCATCTGAGGGGTTAGTTCATGTGATATTTTTATAGAGCCGGTCGATACGGACACGGCGATACCTAATATGTATACTTTTTTTTTATTTATGTAAGTTTTACAAAATAATATAATTTTTGAAACAAAAAAAATCATGTTTTAGTGTTTCCATAGTCTGAGAGCCATAATTTTTTCAGTTTTTGGGCGATTACCTTGGGTAGGGTATGATTTTTGCGGGATTAGATGACGGTTTTATTGGCACTAATTTGGGGTGCGTGTGACTTTTTGATCGCTTGCTATTACACTTTTTGTGATGTAAGGTGACAAAAAATTGTTTATTTAGCACAGTTTTTATTTTTTATGGTGTTCATCTGAGAGGTTAGGTCATGTGATATTTTTATAGAGCTGGTCGATACGAACGCGGCGATACCAAATATGTATACATTTTTTTTATTTATGTAAGTTTTACACAATAACAGCTTTTTCAAACAAAAAAAATCATGTTTTAGTGTCTCCATATTCTGAGCCATAGTTTTTTTATTTTTTGGGCAATTGTCTTACGTAGGGGCTCAATTTTTGCGGGATGAGGTGACGGTTAGATTGGTACTATTTTGGTGGGCAAACGCCTTTTTGATCGTTTGCTGTTGTACTTTTTGTGATGTAAGGTGACCAAAAAATGGTTTATTTAGCACAGTTTTAGTTCATGTGATATGTTTATAAATCCGGTCGATACGGATGCGGAGATACCTAATATGTATCCCTTTTTTTCCCCTATTTTTTACCAATTTTTTTTAACTTTATTTGGGGAAAATGACGTTTTTGTTTATTTTTACTTGAAACTTTAAATTTTTTGGGGGGGAAAACTTAATTTTTTCAACTTTTTTTCACTTTATTTTTTGTCCCACGTTGGGACTTGAACTTTTGGGGGTATATTCCTTTACAATGCATTCCAATACTTCTGTATTGGAATGCATTGGCTGTATGAGTAATACTGTGTATATTACTCATACAGCTTCCGGGGCCTGTGAGATCCAGGGGGCTGGATCTCACAGGCTCTTCACCGGAAGGCAGCGCAGATGCCTCAGGAAGGCATCGCGCTTCCTTCCATGCCATCGGGTCCCCCCCACAGCCCCATGGGGACCCGATGGCACCTCCGATCACCGCCGCCGCATAAGGTAAAAGCCGCAAACCGCAGGTCTGATTGACCTGAGGTTTGCGGCGATTGCCGACATGGGGGGTGTCACGGGACCCCCCCCGCGCATTTAGCCGAGGTGCCTGCTCAATGATTTGATTGACAGGGCCAGCCGCGATCTCCTCCTCCAGCCGGCCCTGTCAGCATTTCAAAAATTGCCTGTGTTGATTCGGCGCAGGCGCTCTGACAGAAGGAGGCTCGCCTCCTCAGCACTCCCTCAGTGCGCCTGCGCCGATGACATCTTCTATTTCGGTGACGTCATCGGCGCAGGCGCACTGAGGGAGTGCTGAGGAGGCGAGCCACCTTATCTCAGAGCGCCTGCGCCGAATCAACACAGGCGCGCGATTTTTGAAATGCTGACAGGGCCAGTCGGAGGAGGAGATCACGGCTGGCCCTGTCAATCAACAGGAGGAGGGGGTGTTTTTTTGCGGCTGCTACCAGCAAGTAGACGCCCTACTTGCTGGTAGACAGGTAATTAGCATATTATAAAAGTACGTTTTTTTACATATCTACTGAACGAAAATGATTAATAACATAATGTATAGATATATCGCAGGATAGGGATTATAAGTACACCAAAAAAAAAAAGAGTTTAGTGGGGTGACAGAAGCCCTTTAATAGGAGAGAATAGAGGACCCGAGGGAATTCCCCAATAACCTAATCAAATGCAGCTGTACTAGAGCGCAGCATGATAGGTTTTGGGGACGAGGGGACGTCAGGGGAAGTCGCAGGCTAGATGAGGGCAGTGAGAGGTTAAGTGGGGAGGAGATTGAGTAATGGTAAAGGGGTGGAGCTGTAGGGTTTTTTAAGGGAGTGAAGTGGGAACCCAGGCGCCATTTTAGGTGGAAAAAGCTCACCCTCCCTTGGGGTTTGGGTAGGGTATTATTGGGAAGGTTTTTGGGGACTGTTTTTTTTTTGTCATAGCAGTCGGCGGTAGGAGGTCCTGGAAGACCGTGGTAGGGCTTGGTGTTTGTGGATGGGAGGGCCTCAATTGGTGGGGCTGGACTCCCAGGGTTGGAAAGTTGGTTGGTTTCAGTGAGGTGTCCATCACTCGGTGTCTCCGAGCTGGAGTGATACGACTGAAGGCAAGGTGGATTGAGCCGGGTGTTTGGTGCACCAGCTGGAGTCGGGGCTTCTAGGACCTCCTTCGTCAGGTCTAGGTATATAATATATGTTACATGTTATGTTTGTATTAATAAAAGGCTGCTGTGGCCATTTAATTCTAATATTCGGCTCTGTGTCATTTTTGGTGGGGGATATGGTAACTAGGTAGGGTAGGGGAGTGTGAGGTTAATAGGAGAGAATAGAGGACCCGAGGGAATTCCCCAATAACCTAATCATGCATATGCATAAACCACAACTTCTCTCCACATGACGCACACTTGGTACAAATAAGACCACAGGCCAGGTACATTTCATCAGTGACGGCTATCTGCAGTTTCTGACTGTCTTATTTGACACAGTCAGCTATGTCACTCTCTAAACCGGTATTTCCTCCTGCGGCAAGCTGGATGATCTGATCCTTGTAAACTGGCTTATCACAGGTCCTTTCTATGCTTGTTCAAGGGCCAGGAAATACAATGGTCGGCTGAGCCTGCTTAACGCTCCCCTCACTGCTGCGTCGTTGTCCTGGAAATCTCACCACAAGGTCCTCCTGAGCACCACTCTTTCTGCACTCTAGGAAAGTTCTACAAAGCTTGGCATTTTGTAGGTGCTTCTTGCCCAGCATGTACATGGATGCTCAGGGCGCTTAACCCACAGTAGTGCAACCAAGTGTTGTACGGTTTGAAGCCATAATACGGTGCATAATATAGTGCATGATGCCTTTAGAAGAATTTATAGAGTATAAAAACTCCCATAAAAATTTAGATAGGCATTGATAGGTTTTATACATTATGGTAGAGGCTTTACGACTTCTATTAGCACACCTTTCTACATAAACAGGGTTGTTAACCTAATTTTCCCTTCACACGGCTCAATATAATTGCTCCTGAACTTTGGACCAGGTAGTGACTACAGTTTTCATTGAATGTGAAGCCGGTGGGACCCCTTGTTCAGCGCTGCCATAACTCATCTGTTGTATCAGGCGACGTACAAACTGAACATTGTGTACATCGCACTCCCTGGTAATTCACCTTTTCGGAGATTGTTTATATTAGAAGTTTTTTTCTTGGCTATAGACGCGTACAGAGACGGAGCTAGGTATAAGGTTTCCAGAATCAGCAGCTCACTGTTAACAACATATTTTGACACCCTTTGACACCGCACAGTCAGAAAAACAGGATACAGAACAGAAGTCAGTGTGACTAGGCTGTGGGTATCTGCTGAATATTTTCACGCCCTGTTACCTGCACTATACGCCCATGGCAGGGCCGCTCAGACTGGGCGTCTGTGAAAAAGCCTGGCCATGTTTATTTGTGAAGGTTAACAAGCGCTCCTGCCGTATCCGCACTCATGTAACCTTATCTAGAAATTATAGATGACTATACAAGGTCGTGTCTTGGGTGTCAAACGTTCCTGTCTCACCTCAGCTGTGACATAATAAAAGCCCCTTGGAGGCGATTATCCGGAATCAACGTTTGTCCGAACACTCTTTCCTGATAATTGGTCCATGTAAGGTTTTTGCCAATCACCCATTGAAGAGCAAACACTAGTTCATCGGGTGAAATGGTTGACTGCCAGAAATGATGATTCTCCATGAGGATGAGAGATCGCAACGTGATTGGCCCATGTAAATTCAGTGAGCCCAGGAGCCAAGTGGAGGAGAATGAGAGGGGCAGAGGCAGCAATAAGCATTAGTACTCACAGTGGCAGTCCTGTGGTGCTCCCTGGGTTGTGAAGTTGTAGGGGGGGGCGCAACCTTGTTTTCTCGTGGCACACAATCGTTTTGGGGAGACCTCCTGCCTGATGGTGGTGTTGGGTGCCCTCGGTGTCAGTGGGTTTTCAGTGTCCATGGCAGGGTTCCCAAGAAGGTGGCCGTGGCGATGAAGGTATTGGTGTATGCAATGATAGGTTCAGTTTTGGAGGTAATAGATGGACCATTTTGCTAGAAATTTCAGCAGTTTACAAATACACGTGCTGGTAGAGGTGGGCACAGTTTATTTGTCTACGTAGTACAAGCAGCTTTCCTAAGGCTGTGTATAGAGGGTATAGACAGTATAAAGAAGTCTCTCTCTCCAGATAACCTGTGTAATGCTCCTAATTCGGCTGAAGGGTGCAACCTTCTCTGTGACTCTCTCATATCTGTATTTCCACAATGCAGTCCTTCAAACAGATGGCCAGATCTGAGGTTTTTCGCTCCAACCAAAATGCAGGAAAGTCTATAGCCAAAGCATAGGTGTTACATTCTCTGACAGATTCTCAGCACTCTCCCTTATATGACCACTAAACTTTTTGTTATCTCCAGAAATTCTTTCCCTCAGGGGCTGTCACATGTACTTTGCTGCTCACCCACTCGCAGCCTAACCACGATTAAGCAACTTACCAACTACTGGGATGGGGAACGCCCACCCCCGCAACCATCACTAAGGTAGCTAATTACCCCTTATAGTCTATGGAGGACCATACATACATGAAATACGTTAGCCACATATGCAACGGGCCTCCGGTGCACTGCATAACGAGGCCTTAGGACTATAGGTGTCTATGGTCTTCACCATGAATACCAATGTTACAGCCGGAAAGTAGACTGTTAGCAATCAGAGCAATCCATCAACTGGCCTCCCAAATTTGATAAAATGTAAAGATGGACAACTTTGATGACCCAGTTAACACTGCCCAATTTCTATCTATACACACCCAATCCCACCCAGTACTCTTTTTATCACTAAAAAGTAGCACATCTTGTACCCAATATAGAGTAAGGGGCCCCAAGACACTAACGGAACTCTATCAATGCATTCATTTAGTACTTCCAGCATAGTATGATGCCCCCTTAATGGAGCTCAGACCGCACTTGTGTGGTGTGATCTCTATTCACCACTATGGGAGTTCTGAAAAAGCCGAGCATCAGGGGCGTAGCTAATTGGCCCATGGGCCCTGGTGCAAGAGTTCAGCTTGGGGCCCCTCTTCCCTCAGTGCTTTGTGGCCAGGGGGAGGAAGCACAAGGCCTTCATGCTGCCCGAGGCAAAAATTGAAACGGCACCCCCTTGAGCCAGAGGTGTAACTTGACCAGCATGTACTTTCTATAATACTGGTTTCTTCTTATGTGCCACAAGGCTCTTTGGGCCCCCGCAGGCTCCTGGGCCCGGTAGCGACTGCTACCTCTGCACCCCCTATAGCTACGCCCCTGCCGAGCATGTTCTTTTGGCTATTTTCAGAACTTCCATAGAAGGACCATAGAGATGAAAGGAGAGCCTGCTGGGCTCTGTTCTCTAGATAGGAGCAGGCCCCAGAGGTGGGACCTGCACCTATCTGACATTGACTGCATATCCTATAGACATGTCATCAATGTCTCAGATGAGCCAACCTCGTTAATGTTATTCTAATTCAGCCAATGGCTTTACATACTAGGTAGAATACCCTTACTCTACCAGTCCTGAAGGAGGGACGATTTACCCAAGCATATATAATTAGCGTCAATCAATTGTACAGCCTGCCAATCCGTATTTGTTAACCTTCATTTACAATTTCAACTAGCCCCTGAGGAGCCAGGGCAGATGATGGGAGTGCTAGTAGCCCTGATTAGATGTAGTGTCATGGTGTGCTCCCTCGTTGCTCCCTGGGGATTGGTGCAGTGGAAGGATGGTTTTAAGAATCTGGCCAGAAGTTAAAGTATAAAAGTCTCTATTTTGCAAAATAAAATGTGTGGTACATCCAGCAGGATTAAATACAAAGTGCAGGTTCTGGCACCAGATGAGGTAGGGTGGATGGTTGGATGGCAATTGATTTGCAGTTGCAGGCACTTGTGGATATAGGTATCCACTGTAATACAGGCTTGATGTTAGTCTGGCCTAACTGTGGTTTAGGTGGATCGTGTCTAAGCTGTAGTCCCTCACCTTGATCACTCTGCTGTCTTGTCACACTGATGTTTTCTAGAGGCAGTTTTCTGAATAATGAAGATCTCTCAAGAGTGTTGGTCTCATAGGAGAATTGAATAGGGTTCTTAACAGTAGGAGCTCTGACATGTGCTTGTAGTATACAGGAGTTGTAATACCCGTTACTACCAAAGGTCACTTGGTGTGCTGTCGTCCCTCCTTAATTATGGAAAGTTGTTGTATGTCAGTTTTATAAAAAGTAATGTAATGTGTGTATTTTCCTGTCACTGAAACTTGCATGCACAGGCCTGCTAGGGGTGTTATTACTACTTCTAGTCCATAGAGGGAGCTAGGGAGCCCTAGTTTATATAAGGCCAGTCAGGGAAGTGCAAGGCAGACGGAGTCTAGTGTCTGTAATCTACAGTTGGAGTTTAGACAATGTCTGAGACAAGTCCAGGCCTGAAGCCTGCTGTTCAGGAGAAGATTCCCTCCTGAATACCCATATGCAGAAGCAGGAACATCTTAGCCTAAGGGCCTGAGGAACCATTCAGAAGCTAGGAGAGACTGAGGCAAAGATCAGAGGAGCCAGAGGTACTGAGAGAAACAGAGGAGGTACTTATTTAAGCCATAATCAAGGATATAAAGCCAGACTTGGGTTAATGGGCCTTGGTGAAGAATTGCTACATTCCAGGATCAGACAGAGTTAGAGTGCAATCTCCTTTGCTGCAAATCCTGTGTTTAACACTCTGTAATTACCCTGCTGTACTGAATTGCCTGCATCGACCGAATTGCAAAATCGACTATATGCTGAGGAACTGTGTTTCCAATATTGTCTCTGCCTGCAAACTACTAAAGTTGAAGTTCTGTTTTAACACCACGTTTCCTCAAATTATTCCTGCATCTGCAAACGGCGTGCCACCGTTTACTTGGCACTGGCGTCACGAACTATTCCTACCTATACCTGCCCTTGCAGAGAGTCAGCTGTACCAGGTTAGTGTATATTGCACTACTACACTCAGAAACACCTACTACGCACAACTTGAGTACACTGCACCTCTCTTTTGGCGTCACGAACAGGATTCGCACGCTTTATAGTGCAAGAAGCGTGAACTTTGTGCCTTATACAAGTGCCCTGTGACCAAAGTGACAATTTTCCTGTTTTATTCAAGTGGACTTTGTGGACTGAAAATCGTACCCAAAGTGTTTCAAAAACCTCTAAAAAGCGCTGTGCAGGGTTGCGCTACCCAGAGGAAGAAAATCGCCACATTGGAGTGTGGTTTTGTGGACTTTAAACATTCCTGCTTGCTGTCAGTGAACAGACAGCGTTTGTACCTAAAGATGGCCGCTGAGCCTGCTGAATTTACTGCTGCGTCACCTTCATCCCGAAAAGGCGGGAAAAAATGGCGCCTTTCTGAGGAAAAGGCGGGAAGAAGGTCAAGGGCAGGCGCCACGGCTTATCTGGACATTTGCATGTCTGCCAGCATGGACACCGCCCTCCATATACTGGAATACCTGGGGGGCGGCTCCCCAGTGCAATGGGAGGAGCTGGCTACTCTAATTGACGCGACCCTATCGCTCTCCTCAGAAGGATCGAGCATGTTGGATTGTGAGCAGAGTGTTGCTGCAGCGTCCGCACCTGTAATTGAAAAGATGACTGACACCGGTGTAGAGCCAGAAGAGGCTCCACCGGCCTACGCTCCGGGACCGGAGCAACCCGCCTGCCGCACCAGGGAGAAAGAACCCGAGCCCTACTATGGCTCGTGGAGAGACTTTTTTCAGCCATCGTTCAAATGGTCTTCCCTAATGGCGGAGATTCGAGAGGCCGCTATCAAGCGGAATACCAAGACTAAGATCGTGTATGAGGAATTGACCAAGACCATACATGAGAAGCATACACACACCCAACCCCGCCTGGAAAGGAGAAAGGGAGTGGTGCTGTCGTTTGACAAATCCCGTGGCTACGGGTTTATTCAGGACTATCTGACTGGCAGAGACCTCTATGTGAATCGAAGGTCTGTCAAGAGAGACTACCTCCCTTCGTACCAGCACAGCCTCCGCGAGGGAGAGGAAGTGGAATACACCCCTGCCGAGAGCCTGCGAGGCCCCTATGCGACTGCTGTGACCCGTCCGAAGCGAGGACCTGAGGATTGGGAGGCAGAAGAAGGAGAAGACTACTCTGGCTGCGAGCGAGAACCGGAACGCTCTCCAGAGCCGGCCCATCATGCCTTTCAGGAGCGGAGCTCCTTCATTGGGCCGAATGTCTTCTGGCAGCCAACCGTGTTGGAGAAATGGGTGAGCCCCTATCCTTCCCCCGAGCTGCCTCGTCGGGAGAAGACAATATCTGAGCTGGAACAGTTAAAAGGACTTAGTGCTACCTTTCAAAATATCCGGATGGGACGGAGACCAGACGCGTCGCCAGTACCTGAAGAGGCCGAGTCCGCGTCATCGGTGACTGTACCTGCGCCGGCGGCGCCAGCAGAGGACAGCGACTCCGACACAGAGAGCATCGGTGAGCAGATCGTCCGGCTGGAGGAGAAGTTGCGGGAGTTGCGCAAGACATACACCGCCAGGATCCAGACGCCGCCGAGGAAGGATGAGGTAAGGGTGCCTGTCACCACCCGCCGACCGCCTTCTGTTGTCACCGCTCCGTCAGTGCCCCATACCGGACCCGCGATTGCCGTAAATTGCTGCCCCCAGAGCACCGGACCGCTTGCTGCGGCGGTGCCAAGCACGTCACACCCTGCAGTGATCATGCCAGGGCCGGCACGGTCCACCAGAGGGTTCACCCCTAGGCCTATGGGGCCAATACCTATTAGGGGCCCCTTTACCCTACAGCTGCCCCCTGACACTGTTATGTGGGCACATCCTCCTGTAGAAGAATACTACAGACGGTACTTGCCAGCGGAGCCAAGTGGATATGATGTGCCACTGTAATCAGCCTGCTAGGCCTTTGATTTATTTCCCAAGAAGTTAATGTTAACCCTTCCAGGACAGGAGTCCTATGTTGCTGGTCCTTTGTTGCGGCTGCCAGTTTGTCCACGGCTCAGTGGTGGGTGTTGACCACTGAAATTACAAAGTCAGCAAGGCCAGGCTTGTTTCCAGGATCTCCTGCCTGCTTTGCTATCCCACGCCAAGTTGGCCTGTTCCTTTGTTGCACCTTTTACCCTTCACCCCCTTTTCAGGTTGATCAGGGGTTTTACAGCACTTTTCCTGCTGTCATTTTATTGTGCAACTTCATACTAAGTATTGTGCCCAGAGATGGACTCCACCGCATGAGAGCCTCTGTGATTTAATAAGAAATAACCTGGGTACGGACTCATGTTTGTTATTTGAGCCTCCAAGAACTTTTATACCGTTTTCTACTGTTTTATCATGGACTTATTCATTGTCATGGACTATCCTGGTTCTAATGTTACGCTGTGCCAGGTCAGCGCCCCCGTTCCATTCATTATCCTGAGAGAAGAGAACGACGCCCCTTGTCACTGCCCTGCACCTTTGCCAATTGGACCTGATGTAAATGTAAATGCAGATGAATTACATGTATGTATGCCTGCATGTCTCTTTTTCTATTTCAGGTAGAGATTCCAGTTGGGCGACCCCTGATGGAGTACGAGGTCGTACTCAGCTTAAAGCAGTGGGGTATGTAGTATACGGGAGTTGTAATACCCGTTACTACCAAAGGTCACTTGGTGTGCTGTCGTCCCTCCTTAATTATGGAAAGTTGTTGTATGTCAGTTTTATAAAAAGTAATGTAATGTGTGTATTTTCCTGTCACTGAAACTTGCATGTACAGGCCTGCTAGGGGTGTTATTACAGCTTCTGGTCCATAGAGGGAGCTAGGGAGCCCTAGTTTATATAAGGCCAGTCAGGGAAGTGCAAGGCAGACGGAGTCTAGTGTCTGTAATCTACAGTTGGAGTTTAGACAATGTCTGAGACAAGTCCAGGCCTGAAGCCTGCTGTTCAGGAGAAGATTCCCTCCTGAATACCCATATGCAGAAGCAGGAACATCTTAGCCTAAGGGCCTGAGGAACCATTCAGAAGCTAGGAGAGACTGAGGCAAAGATCAGAGGAGCCAGAGGTACTGAGAGAAACAGAGGAGGTACTTATTTAAGCCATAATCAAGGATATAAAGCCAGACTTGGGTTAATGGGCCTTGGTGAAGAATTGCTACATTCCAGGATCAGACAGAGTTAGAGTGCAATCTCCTTTGCTGCAAATCCTGTGTTTAACACTCTGTAATTACCCTGCTGTACTGAATTGCCTGCATCGACCGAATTGCAAAATCGACTGTATGCTGAGGAACTGCGTTTCCAATATTGTCTCTGCCTGCAAACTACTAAAGTTGAAGTTCTGTTTTAACACCACGTTTCCTCAAATTATTCCTGCATCCGCAAACGGCGTGCCACCGTTTACTTGGCACTGGCGTCACGAACTATTCCTACCTATACCTGCCCTTGCAGAGAGTCAGCTGTACCAGGTTAGTGTATATTGCACTACTACACTCAGAAACACCTACTACGCACAACTTGAGTACACTGCATGCTTCCTCTCATTTGTCTGGACTGCAACTCCCCCTCCTGGCAGGAAGTAGAACCAGCCCACTCCTGCCAACACGAGAGGAACAAGGTGGTTAGCCCTGCCCCTGCCAACAATTGCCAACCATTCCTCCTCTTGCTGGAAAAAAGGTCCAGTACATAACATGAACATAATATTACATAACAATATACAATGCATAATAAAAATGAAATTGAAGTAATTGCAGATACCCGCAGGTCTGGGGTTCTGCACAACCATCACTGTATGTCTAAGTAATTGGTTATGTGATTGGTCATTCATGTCCTTCACATGTGGTAATGACTTGTGATGATCTCACCATCATGAGATAGGTGCAAGAGGGTCCGGATCTTAGCAGTGGAGAGGAGAAATGGTAAGGACCTGTGATGATATCAGGGTCATGTGATCAATTCAGCTCTTGGAAGTTGTAGTCCTCTCCTCTTATACTCCCTTTCTGAATTGTCCTCTGATATCCCATAATAATGGCCTGGACATGCTTGGGGTTGTAGTTCTCTCTCCTCTTATATGCCCTCTCTAAAATGTCCTCTGATATTACATAATAATGGCCTGGACATGCTGGGAGTTGTAATCCTCTCATTTTACTGCTTCTCTGAATTGTCCTCTGATATCCCATAATGATAGCTTCACATGCTGGGATTTGTATTTTTCTCCTTTTATACCTCATCCCTGTAATGCCCTCTGATATCACAGAATAACAGCCTGGACATGCTGGGAGTTATAGTGCTCTCCCCTTGGACCTTCTCCCTTTAATATCCTCTGATGCTGGCATATAGACCATGGTTTCCATTCTGTTTTGTATCATCACTCACTGTCCCAGGTATGGTGTCCTACTTTTAGAGGTTATGAAAGTGGCCACCCTATACAGTACAGTTTCTTCATGGCAAAATAAGAAACACGCCAATACTCTGTAGATGTAGGTGATACAATGCAGACAGAATGGGAATGTAGCCTGTGAAGTGTCTACAAAGTTTAAAGGAGGTTATAACATTTTAACAAGACTTGGTCTGGCAGATCTGGCAATTGTGTTCTTCACCTGAAGGACTTATCTGCTTGAGTTCAAAGCTTTGATGGTCTAGGTTTCCATATTTTAGCTACTTTCAGTGGCACACAAGACTTACCATAAATCATGTATGACTCAGATATCTTCACACCAAACATTATGATCTTGACTGATGCCAATCAAGAAAATGGTCAAACTACAGTCGTGGCCAAAAGTTTTGAGAATTACATAAATATTGGAAATTGGAAAAGTTGCTGCTTAAGTTTTTATAATAGCAATTTGCATATACTCCAGAATGTTATGAAGAGTGATCAGATGAATTGCATAGTCCTTCTTTTCCATGAAAATTAACTTAATCCCAAAAAAACCTTTCCACTGCATTTCATTGCTGTCATTAAAGGACCTGCTGAGATCATTTCAGTAATCGTCTTGTTAACTCAGGTGAGAATGGTGACGAGCACAAGGCTGGAGATCATTATGTCAGGCTGATTGGGTTAAAATGGCAGACTTGACATGTTAAAAGGAGGGTGATGCTTGAAATCATTGTTCTTCCATTGTTAACCATGGTGACCTGCAAAGAAACGCGTGCAGCCATCATTGCGTTGCATAAAAATGGCTTCACAGGCAAGGATATTGTGGCTACTAAGATTGCACCTCAATCAACAATTTATAGGATCATCAAGAACTTCAAGGAAAGAGGTTCAATTCTTGTTAAGAAGGCTTCAGGGCGTCCAAGAAAGTCCAGCAAGCGCCAGGATCGTCTCCTAAAGAGGATTCAGCTGCAGGATCGGAGTGCCACCAGTGCAGACCTTGCTCAGGAATGGCAGCAGGCAGGTGGGAGCGCATCTGTGAGGCAAAGACTTTTGGAAGATGGCCTGGTGTCAAGAAGGGCAACAAAGAAGCCACTTCTCTCCAAAAAAAACATCAGGGACAGATTGATCTTCTGCAGAAAGTATGGTGAATGGACTGCTGAGGATTGGGGCAAAGTCATATTCTCCGATAAAGCCTCTTTCCAATTGTTTGGGGCATCTGGAAAAAGGCTTGTCCGGAGAAGAAAAGGTGAGCGGTACCATCAGTCCTGTGTCATGCCAACAGTAAAGCATCCTGAGACCATTCATGTGTGGGGTTGCTTCTCATCCAAGGGAGTGGGCTCACTCACAATTTTGCCCAAAAACACAGCCATGAATAAAGAATGGTACCAAAACACCCTCCAACAGCAACTTCTTCCAACAATCCAGCAACAGTTTGGTGAAGAACAATGCATTTTCCAGCACGATGGAGCACCGTGCCATACGGAAAAAGTGATAACTAAGTGGCTCGGGGACCAAAACGTTGAGATTTTGGGTCCATCGCCTGGAAACTCCCCAGATCTTAATCCCATTGAGAACTTGTGGTCAATCCTCAAGAGGCGGGTGAACAAACAAAAACCCACTAATTCTGACAAACTCCAAGAAGTGATTATGAAAGAATGGGTTGCTATCAGTCAGGAATTGGCCCAGAAGTTGATTGAGAGCATGCCCAGTCGAATTGCAGAGGTCCTGAAAAAGAAGGGCCAACACTGCAAATACTGACTCTTTGCATAAATGTCATGTAATTGTCGATAAAAGCCTTTGAAACGTATGAAGTGCATGTAATTATATTTCACTACATCACAGAAACAACTGAAACAAAGATCTAAAAGCAGTTTAGCAGCAAACTTTGTGAAAACTAATATTTGTGTCATTCTCAAAACTTTTGGCCACGACTGTACGTTGCATGCCAGAGGAGCTGTATAGCCTCACCCTTGCCCTGTGGTTAAAAAAGTTTTCCAGGTTTTGGCCTATTTTACTTAAAGAGTAGTGATGAGCGGCAGGGGCAATATTAAAATTCGCGATATTTCGCTAATATTTGGGCGAATATTCGCCATATATTCGAGAATTCGCGAATTCGTGATCTCCAGGCATTGTTTTCGCATAAACATTTTCACACGAACTGGTATTTTAAAAAAAAATTTAATATTCGCGAATATTTAGCGATATTCTAAATATTCGCGAATTCTCGAAGTGCCGATATTCACGATTAAAATTTGCAATTCAAATATTCGTGATCAACACTATTAAAGAGGTCTCACCTCACACATTGGTGGCATGTCACTAGGAAGTGCCACCAATGTCAGATAGGTTCTGAAAGTTGGAAGTTCTGAAAATAGAAAAGTGCTGGCTCCGAAAGTCCTATAGAAGTGAATAAAGCGCTGGCGCGCTTGTACGGTGCAATTAATTTGTATGGGACTTCTGAAAATTGTCGAGCTTGGTCAGCTATTTTTGGAACTCCCGTAGAAGTAAATGGAGAGTACGCCGTGGATGTACAGTGCTCTCCTGTTCACTTTTGAATGCCCCGTTCTAGAGATAGGTGTGGGTCCCAGAGGTGACATTGGTTGCATATTCTATCAATATGCCACCAATGTATGAGGTGACAGAACCCCTGCTAGACTATGCTGATTAAGGAAAGAATCATACACATCTGCTCCCTGCCGCTCTTGAGTCTTGGCTCCATTTGGGGACCCTCCGGTCCCGGGCTTTTCTACTTCTGGCTGGGGTACAGCCAATGACTGGTCTCAGTAACAGTGTCCTCATGCTGCACGTGACCCAGCAGTGAAGTGCCGCTAGGGGACACATCCCCTCTGAGGCCAGTCATTTGCTGCAGTGGGGTACATGACCCTGTCCATACCCTAGCCATAAATAAACAAGCTGGCAGATAGAAAATAGAGCTATGGTAGTTCTCCTGAGCAGTGTGGAGCATTTTAGTGTGATTCTTTCCTTAGGCACCATACACTAGGGAGCTTATGTAAACTGGGATAAATCCTGGAAAACTCCTTTAACAAGAGGAGCTTCAGAATTACATTGATGGTTTTGTGTATCCATTCTAGAACTTATTCTACCCCCTTCTTCTAATTATCCATCTACAGACGGATGTGAATAAGTCCTACATGTCAGCCTCCTCTGTGGGATCGAGACTAAGTTTAAAGTATCAGAGTTATTGTGGCAGGCACGTATTGTGTTGCCTATGAGATGAATGAAGAGACCCCAGTGAATCTGATGATCATTATTAACCATTTTGGAAGGTTCATTATTAAAAAATTACATGCTTTTATCTTACATAACTCATTGTGTTCTATTCATCAAGCCTTCATCAGAAGCTGGACTGCAGGAAATGTCACAGCCGCCATCCACAGTTTCAGATTTATACAGGGGAAATAGTCTGTAGTACCACAGACCTGAGGGTACTACAATATTGTATATAGTTATTGTATTATAGTATTCAATATTGTATTATATTCTTCTGGCCATAGTTACCAGCAAGGAATTGTTGGCAAGAGTTAACCACCCTGTTCCTTCCCTCTTGGTAGGAATTGGCTGGTGGTGCCTCCTGTGAGGAGTGAGAAGTTCCTGTCCAGAGACAGAAGGGAGAGGAAGCCCAAGCCCAAGCTCCTGTTCCAAAAGAAGATTCTCAAGAGAACAACTGACCATTATCCTCAAGTAAAATCTTCAGACACTATACCGCAGAATGAAATGCTACAACCTGCATTAAAGAAACTGCTGCAAGGTAAGGGATTACAGCAAAGACATCCATCACCCAGGAAGTGTCTAGGCCAGTACCACCTAAGTGATAAATTGCCACCATCTAACCTGCTTCCATTGTATTTACTGGTGCCAGAGAGGATTTCACTTAAAGGGAACCTGTCACCTGGATTTTGTGTATAGAACTGGGGACATGGGTTGCTAGATGGCCACTAGCACATCCGCAATATCCAGTCCCCATAGCTCTGTGTGCTTTTATTGTGTAGAAAAAACAATTTGATACATATGCAAATTAACATTAAAGAGTCATATCTTACTTACTACACTTAATCAGGGCCACTATTACTCCCATGCTCTGTATCGGCTCCTCTAAGGCTCTCTGCATGTTTACAGATGGGTTTCCTTAGTTTGGGTTATGTCCATAGTCATGTTTCAAGGCTCATTACTTCTCCTTACTAGAGAAACCGCTTTCTATCTTTTGGAGAGAGCTAATTTGCATACTTGTTTACCCAGGAAGCACTGCTTGTAGACTTCCTATACCAGCTACATCTCCATAAGGAGAATCAGCACCATCAGGGGTATCAATATAGGGGGTGCACATTGAGACCTTGTTCCTCAGTCTCCTCTGCCACCTAAGAAGACATAAGTATTATAGATGACATATAGTTGGAAGAGGCTGTTACACATTTTGCATTAGTGCCTATGAGTTTCAAGTTATGCTTTCCAAATACTCTACATACACTATGTTAATGAAAAATAGAAAAATTGGTAATGTGACCTTTTTTATAGGAGAATTAAGCTATGCTGTTCAGTGGTTTGATGCAAGTTTGAACAGGTTTAGCAGGTCACATATCCAATGGAGCATTACCAACCCTACAAAAATCATACAGGTGAAAAGTTGGTAGAGCAGGTGGTGTCGCCATTCAGGCGCTAGCACTAAAAATGTAGAGTTCAGGGCCAATATGGTTCCCTTAAACCTCAGGGTGACACTCTCCTCGCCAAGGTTTCCTCCCACATTACAGACAAACTGAAGACGTTGAATATAGTTGATGTTTTAGATGATTAAAAGGGTTCTCCAAGACTGGGAACCCATTTTCATATGGCAAGGTCTGCTCTGTTTCCAGTGTCAAGCTCATTTCTGCTCTGATTCTGGTATCTGCTGAAATGGAAGTGTTATGTGCCATCTACATGCATGTCACCACTGCCAGCGAATTAATGGCCTTAATGGTTATGTGTGCGGCATGTCATGTGACCGTTGCCATTGATTGGCCGGCAGCGGTGACATGCGTGAAGATGGCACATCACACTTTCGGTCCAGTGGGGACCAGCAGCAGAAGAGAAAGGTGCCTGGAACTGGGACTGGAGCACCAAGGACAGGTTAGTCTTTTTTTTTAACCCTTGCACCCGGCCTGGCAATATGAAAAGGGGTTCCCAGTCTCGAAGGAGCCCTTTAGAGGGGTTGCTCAGGCACAATGATACTTACCATCCTGATCCTCCATCACTCCATGCTCCATGCTCCATTCAATGCTTTTCAGGTCTCCTGTGCTCTCCGTACTCTGTGGATGAAAAGCCCCAACGGTGACCCATAACAGCCAGTGATTAGCTGAAACGGTCACATGTTGAATTGTATTTTGTCTTAGTGTTCTTCAAATGCTATATAGAAACTTATGGAGAAAATGCCAGAAAATTGAAAAAAAAAGTCTCCAATTACATAAA
Organism: Bufo bufo; assembly: GCF_905171765.1. Taxonomy (NCBI): domain Eukaryota; kingdom Metazoa; phylum Chordata; class Amphibia; order Anura; family Bufonidae; genus Bufo; species Bufo bufo. Next base: position 420,166,092 of record NC_053394.1, read on the forward strand.
TGCCACAAAAACACTACAAATCCAAATACTTGTATGTGTACATTTCTCTATAAACTGTGAAGTAGTGTAACATCTGGCCAGAGAAACCCCACACAATTAAAAATGGCACCATAAAAAAACGAAAAAAACACCACAAAACACTCGGTGTCAATTCAAGGCATGCTGACTCCTTATTCAGGACTTTCAACATTTAGCAGGAGCAAAGTTGAGCTGCAAAAAGAGTCTGAGGATTGAGTACATCCTTGCAATACATACACAGACCATTAATTTCACCTATGCAATGCCTAATTTCACCTGTAGAGGCACTGCAGGGAAACTGAGCGCTTGCTGTCAGGTTTCCCCACAACTCACATCTAGCTGCTGGGGAAATATTGTGTGACTAGCTTTTCATTGGGGAAACCTATTGTCCAAAACACTCAACCACCTATAAGGACTTTTCCGGCGATAGGTCATAAATATATGATCAGCTATTTGAAGGCGGTCTGGCGCTCAGACAAGTGTTGACCTCTTCATAGTATTCCAAGCACAGCGCTATAGATTGTATGGTGGATGTACTTGGTATTGCATCTCGGTTCCATTCACTTGAATGGGATTGTTCTGCACAAAGGCTATGTGACCGATGGATGTGACATCACAGGTTGAGGAAGAGGCTGCAGCTCTCATCTGGGTGCTCCAGACGCTTGAAATAACTGATCGTGAGGGTGTTGGATCTCCACTAAGAAGATAGATTATTAATATATAATTCCAAGAAAAAAAAACCTTCCCATTTCAGACACTAGGATATGCCATCAATGTCAGATAGGTGTAGGTCCCACCTCTGGGACCTTCTCCTATCTTCAGAACAGGTGCCTTGAAATGAATAAGAGCAAATGAGAATCGGAATTCAGAAAATAACCAAGCACTCGCTCAGCTATTTCTGGAAGTCCAAAAAAGCAGTAAATGTAAAGGTGGCCATGCATGTGGAGTTCTCTCTCCACTCTCCTCTATGGAACTTCCAAAAATAGCTGAGCACACTCCCATAGCAGTAAATGGTGAGCACTCACGCATGCGCTGTGCACTCTCCTTCACTTCGGGGGCCCCATTCTTGAGACAGGAGCAGGTCACAGAGATGGGACTCACACGAATCTTTCATGGATGGCATATCCTAGTGATACATCATAAATGTCTGAGATGAGTCAACCCCTTTAAGGAAGCTTCTTTTGTACAAGTTTCAAGAGCCATACTCCAGCTCCAACAGTATAGGAAATGCTTTGGGTTCATACAAGGTCTAGAGATACTTGCTTGCATTCTGGGTACAAATGATAGAAATATATTTTTTGCACAGTTTACTGAATGCTTGGTAAAATCCCAAAGCATAGCTTCTTGAGGTTAACCCAACTCATGCACATCATCTATTGTTGTAAGCTGCTAACATTTCACAGTGTCTCGTGATCATAATCCCAAGCAAATATGTGAGGCAGATGGAGCTGCAGTCACCAAACGACTGCTCTTCTGGTGATGTATATACTGGCAAACACCGATTCCTGGAGGGCAACCAAGTTAAGAACCGCACACGACTTGGCCTCCAGAAACCATACGCCATAGCTGCAGAGTACGATGAGTCAGTTCATGTGCAGTATGGAAGCCTGGCCAGCCGGAAACGCGCAAGAAGACGGTGACTCACTAAAATCTCACGGGCCCTTGTGGTTTTAATATCTCAGCAAATTATTACTAGTTACTCTAAAATTGTTAGACACGGGAGGCTGACTCTTGAATCATATTTTCTAGACCTTGGCATGTGCTGCTACTGTAGTTTAACTCTTTACAGAGAGGACTAACTTCGGTAATGATGAGCAAACCGGGTTCGTCCTGTTTTGAAAAACCCGGTTTGTTCATCTACATAACTCCTGATTCCTAGCTCCATACATGCTTCAAATGTCTCTATTTCAATATGGCCACTGGTAATGCATGGGCGTTACTGTAAGTAGCGGTGCATGCATTAATGTATTACATTACGAATCCGAACCTGGGTTTGTCGATGATCGCTTAGCACCACGAACCCGGGTTCAGATTCATAATGTAATACGTTAATGTTTACACCGCTACTTACAGTAATGGTCCATGCATGAGACTACTGAAGTCTTGCGTTACCAGAGGCCATATTGAAAGCACCTCATGGGAGGCAATACATTTTAAGCATGTAGGAACAAAGGAATCGGGCAGTAATATGAATTATCAAGATTAACTAATCTGGTTTGTCAAAGCTGGGCAAAACTGGTTCGCTAAACTTCAATGGTTAAAAGGTAACTGTAGTTTTAGAAAATGTTTGACGCGTCGTAGAGAGGTAATACATTTGCAGGGGTTCTGATGGAGTAGCATTAGGGGAAAATTAGTTAACAAGTTGTTCCATGAAAATTATTGCCACACAATGAATAGGTTACTTAAAGAGGACCTATCATGGGTCCGAACATTGTAAGATAACTATCTGGACATGTAGATCGGCGCCCAGGGATTTAACTGCACTTACTATTGTCCCTGGGCTCCACTCAGTTCGCTCGCTGGGGCCCCGTTACCTTCTCATGCGCTGTATGGTAATTGCTACTATCGGTAAACCAGGGAGGAGTCTGCCCTGTTTCTCCCTGGGCGTTCCTTCTCCCTGGCAGTAGCGCTGTCCAATCCCAGTGCAGAGCTCACAGCCTGGGATTTTATTTTCTCCCTGGCTATGAGCCCAGCGCTGCGATTGGACAGCTCTACAGCCAGGGAGAAGGAACGCCCAGGGAGAAACAGGGCAGACTCCTCCCTGGTTTACCGTTAGTAGTAATTACCATACAGCGTGGGAGAAGGTAAAGGGGCCACAGCGGGCGAACGGAGCGGCGCCCAGGGATAATAGTAAGTGCAGTAAGATCCCTGGGCGCCGCTCTACATGTCCGGATAGTTTCCTTACAATGTTTGGACCCATGAAAGGTCCTCTTTAAAATGAAGAATTATTGCAATATACATGCAATAAAATATTGTTCTTTTTTAAATTTACATTTTTCTCTCTGGTAGCGCCCCCTGCTGGTCCACATTCTCCTGCATTTAGTTGTGGACTAACATGCTCAGTAGCTTCCCTGATCCCTGCCTCCTCTCAGTGGCAGCATGGTGATCTTATAATGAACTGTCCCAGACACCTTTCATTAATTAGTCCCCACTTATAAATTCATAGAAACACTCCACATAGCTCTATTTCTAGACAGCGGATCAGCAACCTCCAGCACTCCAGCTGTCCTGAAACTACAACTCCTAGAATCCTCCTTTCACTTCTATGGGAGTTACAGGAACAGCCAAGTAAGTGTGCATGCTGGGAGTTGTAGTTTCAGAGCAGCTGTAGTGTCGGAGTTTGCTGATCCCTGTCTAAACAGTAGAGTAGAAAAATGCATTGTGTACCACAGTGCTATTTATTAGTGTAATCTCTTGGCCTGTGTATGAGGGATTATTTTCTGCAGTGGAAGAAAGGGTTAAAAAGGGGTGACAGCAATGCACTCCTGGGAGATGCAGGTGCTTGTGACGAGCTCTGCCCACTTATAGAAAGGGAAGAGACCAGAGTTGCATAAAGGTGAGTAAAAATACTAAGAAAGATGAACATAACACTGGAGACACTATATATATATATATATATATATACACTGCTCAAAAAAATAAAGGGAACACTTAAACAACACAATGTAACTCCAAGTCAATCACACTTCTGTGAAATCAAACTGTCCACTTAGGAAGCAACACTGAGTGACAATCAATTTCACATGCTGTTGTGAAAATAGGATAGACAACAGGTGGAAATTATAGGCAATTAGCAAGACACCCCCAATAAAGAAGTTGTTCTGCAGGTGGTGATCACAGACCACTTCTCAGTTCCTATGCTTCCTGGCTGATGTTTTGGTCACTTTTGAATGCTGGCGGTGCTTTCACTCTAGTGGTAGCATGAGACGGAGTCTACAACCCACACAAGTGGCTCAGGTAGTGCAGCTTATCCAGGATGGCACATCAATGCGAGCTGTGGCAAGAAGGTTTGCTGTGTCTGTCAGCGTAGTGTCCAGAGCATGGAGGCGCTACCAGGAGACAGGCCAGTACATCAGGAGACGTGGAGGAGGCCGTAGGAGGGCAACAACCCAGCAGCAGGACCGCTACCTCCGCCTTTGTGCAAGGAGGAACAGGAGGAGCACTGCCAGAGCCCTGCAAAATGACCTCCAGCAGGCCACAAATGTGCATGTGTCTGCTCAAACGGTCAGAAACAGACTCCATGAGGGTGATATGAGGGCCCGACGTCCACAGGTGGGGGTTGTGCTTACAGCCCAACACCGTGCAGGACGTTTGGCATTTGCCAGAGAACACCAAGATTGGCAAATTCGCCACTGGCGCCCTGTGCTCTTCACAGATGAAAGCAGGTTCACACTGAGCACATGTGACAGACGTGGCAGAGTCTGGAGACGCCGTGGAGAACGTTCTGCTGCCTGCAACATCCTCCAGCATGACCGGTTTGGCATTGGGTCAGTAATGGTGTGTTGTGGCATTTCTTTGGAGGGCCGCACAGCCCTCCATGTGCTCGCCAGAGGTAGCCTGACTGCCATTAGGTACCGAGATGAGATCCTCAGACCCCTTGTGAGACCATATGCTGGTGCGGTTGGCCCTGGGTTCCTCCTAATGCAAGACAATGCTAGACCTCATGTGGCTGAAGTGTGTCAGCAGTTCCTGCAAGACGAAGGCATAGATGCTATGGACTGGCCCGCCCGTTCCCCAGACCTGAATCCAATTGAGCACATCTGGGACATCATGTCTCACTCTATCCACCAACGTCACGTTGCACCACAGACTGTCCAGGAGTTGGCAGATGCTTTAGTCCAGGTCTGGGAGGAGATCCCTCAGGAGACCGTCCGCCACCTCATCAGGAGCATGCACAGGCGTTGTAGGGAGGTCATACAGGCACGTGGAGGCCACACACACTACTGAGCCTCATTTTGACTTGTTTTAAGGACATTACATCAAAGTTGGATCAGCCTGTAGTGTGTTTTTCCACTTTAATTTTGAGTGTGACTCCAAATCCAGACCTCCATGGGTTGAAAAATTTAATTTCCATTTTTAATTTTTGTGTGATTTTGTTGTCAGCACATTCAACTATGTAAAGAACAAAGTATTTCAGAATATCTAATTAATTCAGATCTAGGATGTGTTATTTTTGTGTTCCCTTTATTTTTTTGAGCAGTGTATATATATATATATATATATATATAAGGATGAGCAAATCGATTCTATCGGTTCGGATCTGTTTTGAATTTCCCAAAAAGTTTGGATTCTAACAAACTTGAATTTTTTGTGATTCGTTTCAGGAGATTATGAAAAAATGTTTCCCTTTTATCCACTACGTTTTTGGTGGAAGCCTCAAACCGTTCAATAGAAGCTTTTTCATAATGTGATTTTCCCCTAGTGGTAGCCTCAAACTTTTCAATCAGTGCTTTTTTATAATAAGATTTTCATCTATTGTTGTTCTTGTATCTCCACTTTCTCAAAAAAAAAAAATCATGAAAGCTACTGTAGTCTCCTTTCCAAAAGGAAAGGAACACTTTCTCTTACCAGGAATCCAGCTTTTTCTGGTTAACTACCCTTTAACAGATCTGAGAAAATAAATTTTGCTTGGCTGCCTTAGAGACCTTGGATGGGGCACTATTTATCCTTATGGAGGGCGCTGAGTATGCATGGGGAGTATGATTAGCCAGTCTTACATCTTACATCTGCTGTCACCAGACAGGGTTAGGAAAGCTAATTTGAAAGAGGGGCATTTCCAAGCACTCAATGAGAAAAAGTCCACGCCCCCCCTTCCCCCCAGATAATGTATATATATTCTTGAAAAACCCAGTGTAGCATACTAGGCTCTCTCTCGCTCACTCTCTCTTGCTCTCATCCTAGAGACTGACCTTAGAGTAGGAAAATCAGATAAAAAATATTTAAAAATATAAATATTTTTTATCAGACCTTAGTTCACATCCCTCAATCTTTATCAGACCTCAGATCAGATGCCTCCAATCAAACCCAAAACTTTATCAGACCTCAGAGCAGACTCCCCAAGCAATCCCTTAAAATTTATCAGATCTCAGATCAGACTCCCCAATCTTTATCAGACCTCAGATCAGATCCCCCCAATTAAAACCTCAAACTTTATCGGACCTCAGATCAGACTCTCCAAGCAAATCCTCAATTTGTATCAGACCTCAGAAATAAATTAACTTACCTCTCCTGCTCCAGATGGGGCACTGTTCCTGCACTCAAAGCTCCATCGTCATCTTCAGAGCCCCGCCCTGCACTGTTATCTAATGACGCACAGTGTCACTACGTACACTATGTCCTAATGCTGTAGGCGGTCAGGACAGTAAGGCACGGGTCCCGAAAGATGAACAGGGATCAGTGAGTACAGCCAGCAACTGGCAGCACTACAGTCACTGTTCTCCACACCTCCCGCATACTAATGTGCGCTTCCATAATGGAAGCGTTCATTAGTATTCGCTTTATAAGATGCACTGACATTTTCCCCCCCACACTTTTGGGGGGAAAAAGTGCGTCTTAGAAAACTAAAAATACTGTAAGTCCTAGAAGACCAGTGTGTGTTATATACCAACTAGTGTTGAGCGAATCGAACGCCACGAAGTGGACTTTGATCCGAATTTCAGGGAAAATTCCATTTGCCTCGAAGCCGAATAGATGTTTCTTGAATTGCTGGAAAAATTTAAAAAATTATACTTACCTCATCCATTTGAACGTGAAGAGCCGGATGCCACCATCTTGATTGAAGATCTCGCGTGAAATCCTGTGCGCTGTGGCGAATGCTGTCACCACAACGGCCTCTGTGATGCCGTCATCACGGGATTTTGTGCTGGACCTAAAATCAAGATGGCTGCGGCTGGCTCTCAGCGATCAAATGTATGAAGTAAGTATGATTTAGTATTTTTTTTTATTTTACACTTTAATATTAATGTCAGATGCCGCGATCAGCGATGAACAATCACGAGGAGCGGCTATTGTGTCATTGCATCCTCTACCTACAAAGAAAAAGCCACTACTTATAAATAATTTTATATATATATATAATTATTTATATAATTTTTTAATTTTTTTTATATATTTTTTTAGGTATTTTTTTTAATTTTATTTGTGATATAATCCTCTTTATGGCACATTTTACAGTTCTAAGTGCATTCACACATCTGTACTGTACCTTGTAGTGGCTGTAATCTATGGGGCTTTCATGAGTACAAAACCAACACCTGACCTGTCAGCTCCCTATAAATTTAGACCAGATCTGAGGAATATTTTTATGTTTCTGCCTCCTATACAATACACACATGCACCTATGATCTACTTTTCACTGCACATTGTCTACTGTATATTATAGGGGTAGGAACGGGATCTTAGGATAGATTGCAGGGGAAGCGGAGATCCTTTAAATTCTTACATAGAAAGGAGGATAATTTGCTCTTTGTTCGTGGAAGAAGTGGTGAAAGGGAGCCTATGCTCAGTAGCCTGGGGACTGATACGCTGGCTCCACTGGTCTAGGTAGGGGCTGTACAGACCACAGTCTACGTAAACTAGTGGCTTGCAGCTTCCGCACGTAGTTTCAGCACTGCAGGGAGCTGCCGAAGGTACAATACCACAGCCCAGCATGGGCAGTATCCCCCATACACAGTACTCAATATTTCATGTATCCCAAAAGACTTTGCAAGTAACATCGAGCTCCTTTAACTCCTCCATTCCCACTTATAAACTGTAGAGTACAACATTTAGTGCCCTATTAGAGTCTCATAACACATATAGATTTGTAGGCATGAACTACATTTGCTATCTTACTAAACATACTAAGGACTGCAGATATTTATCCAAATTGAAAGACAATTACAACATATGACATGAATAACTTTGACCATCGCATCAATAGCACCTATCAAGGGGTGAAGTATATTAGGTAGCAAGTGAACAGTCAGTTCTTGAAGTTGATGTGTTGGAAGCAAGAAAAATGGACAAGTGCAAGTATATCAGTGACGTTGACAAGGGTCGACATTGAGCGGAACGGCTCCGGATATCTTCAAAATGGTGGCTCTTGTGGAGTATTTCTGGTTTGTAGTGGTTCCTTAACTACCTAACAAAAAAGGATGGCCAGTGAATTGACAAGGGCCTCATTGAGACTAGAGATGAGCGAATTTTTCAAAAATTCGATTCACCAGTTCGTGAAAAAACTGCTATTTCCTGGCTGCAGAGAGCCTTTATAGTGGTGTAGAACACTGTGCCTTGCAGTAACACGTATAGGGAGTCTGCTGTGGTAGTGATATTATACTGTGAGTCAGTATGACATGCAGATGACAGCCATAGCTCTTAGAACCACTGCACACTTCACTTATTAGGGCAGGCACGGGGCCAAAACTGACCAAATAACTCAAGTATGAACTCAGCTTTACAGGTCGATGTTAGCGTCAAGAAGAAGCGCACTCCTTTTACACCGTCGTCAGCTGATTCCACATAGATGTCTACAGAACCTGTTCTATTTAACACTTATACAAGTAGAGCCCCCCGACAGAGTGGAGAGGGTGTCAGCAGTAAGTTTTTCTTGACGTCACTGATTATTTTGCCCTTCCTCTGATTCGTCAGAACAATAACCCCCAAAAATCGGATCCTGTCTGTGGAGCATCCGCCTTCACTCGGTCAGCATTTGCTCAATAATCCATCAGTATTGCTAATGCAAAAAAAAACAGGAGTGGATCCAAAACAGAGATGACACGTGAATGGAATATTTGCATGTCTTCTGTGTTTTGTACCCACTCCTGTTTTTTGCTACCAAATCATAAGCCAATTTTGATGGGACCATACAGGCCTTACAACTGCTACACAGAGAGGATATGTTGTGGATCTCATTTTTCCTTCCTTCTGACAGATCAGAAGAAAAGTCAATAAATGATGATGTCAGCCAGGCCAAAACGGCTAAATAGTAGCCCGGTCATGAAGAGGGAAGGGTGGGAACAGAATGAGAAGTCCACAGAGTGGCCCAATGACAGAGTGTAGAGGTGGCGGCAGCATCAGGAGGCTACAGAGTGACACAATGACAGAGTGTGGAGGTGGCAGCAGCATGAGGAGGCCACAGAGTGGCAAGGTGACATAGTGTGAAGGTGGCAGCAGTATCAGGAGGCCACAGAATGGCAAGGTGACATAGTGTGGAGGTGCCGGCAGCATCAGGAGGCCATAGAGACAGTTAGCCAGAAGAAACCGGTCTGTTTTGTCAAAGTGTTGGTGTGGCACCATGGGTGATCTCGTCTGATGCATCAGGCATTGGTGGGTGGAAATCCTGGCTGATCCATGCCTGTTTCATCGTGACAAAGGTCAGTCTCTCCACCCGCTCTTATGCCACACTACTGGCCAGGCAGGACAGCTTTTCCAGGGCAAACTCTGACAGTTGTGGCCACAAATCCAGTTTGGCTGCCCAGTAGTCCAGCGGATCTTCAATGTGGGGTGGCAGGATGCTGTCCACGTATGCCACCACCTGCTGGTTCAGGCTCTACTCTATGTCTACCTGCTGCTGCTGGTGAGTAGTTTTTTCAGTAGGTGGGTGAAGAAAACTGCTCATCAGCGACTCTAGACGTAAGTTGCTGCTGATGGAGCTGGTACTGCTCCTGCCCCCCCCCCACTCTCCCCTTCAGCAGCCATGGCAGTGGAACGTGAGTGCAGAGGGCCCCCCATTGTCAGACCTGCATGAGGATGCGCGATGGCACAGATAGGCAGCAGCCAACTGACTACAGAGGATGTCTCTATAGTAGTTCAGTTTGTCCTCCCTCTCAGCGGGTGTAAAAAAGGTCCCCATTTCTGACCAATAGCGAGGGTCCAACAAGGTGGAGAGCCAGAAGTTATCCCTCTGCCGAATGGTGACAATTCGGCTGTCATTACGCAAGGAAGTGAGCATTCAGCGGGCCATTAGCACAAGTGACTCGGAGGGACTCCCTGCCTCCATCTCCACTGCATACTGCCACGGTGTGTCTGGGTCCTCTGCCTCGTCTTCCTCATCGCCCTGTAGCTTCTCCGTCTGCTCCTGCTTCTCCTTTCCTGTCACCTTTGTAGAAAAACCACCCATTTCGCTACACATTGCTTGTGCTCCAATGTCCTCCTGCAGTTCAGCCCCCACAGGGCTCATGTGGCCGTGAGATGTAGGCACCACTTCTCCAGTCCCCTGACCAGCCAGATTTACCATAATCTGTTCCAGGACATGAAACAGTGGAATGACGTTGTTCATCCTGTAGTCCTGGCGACTGACAAATAACATGGCCTCATCAAAGGGCCTAAGCAAACAGCAAGTTTGCTTAGGCCATGACCTGCAACTGGCTGACATCGAAGTTACACAGGGGAGTACCCCTGTCCACTTGGATTATTAAGAAATCGTTGATGGCCTTTCTCTGTTCGTATAGTCGGTCCAACATATAAAGGGTGGAATTCCAACGGGTGGAAACATCGCATATCAGACTATGTTGGGGGATGCCGTTCTGCCGCTGCAACTCAAGGAGGGTGTGCTTTGCGGTGTACAAGTGGCTGAAGTGCATGCAATGGTTCCTGGCCATTTTTAGGATGTCTTGCAGATGGTTGGAAGACTTCAGGAACCGCACGTGTGCCATGCAAGGCGCATGGTTCAGCCCTCCTTGATGCATTGCCGACACCATGTTCTTCCCATTGTCGGTCACCGTGGTTCCGATTTTGAGTTGTTGCGGAAAAAGGCAGGATTAGATTTCTTCCTGAAGGACACAGAGCAGTTCCTCCACTGTGTGACTTTGTTCGCCCACGCAAACCAGGTGCAGAACAGAGTCAGAGTGATGAGAGGGGTCGCACATGGCTTGCCTCCAACATAATTCTTGGATCTCTACATGAAAATAATGTATTTGCTGTAAATCGCGGGAGGGGCATAGTTGGAGACATTGACTTCACAGGAGATACAGAGCAGTGGAGTTCAGCCACCTCTATTTGCTTCCCGCTGTTTACTGCTCTTGAATTAAAATTCAGGCAACCAGCTTCAGCTTCCTCTGATATGTATGCCTATGGAGTCCTTTTGTTATGGCTTTGCACAGAGAGCAAGAATGTTACGCGCAATTCTGATGGAACTCCTGATCTTAAGAAACTGGGCTTGGACTCCAAATCAGAGGCTCTGCTTTCATGTCATGTGTGCTGTGGAGATCGAATGCAGACAGAGCCAATAATTATAACACATGAATATTTTCAACTTACGGAAGCTGCTTGATTTAATTATGAATAGATGGGAAAGGCAAAGTCTGCTGATGTGTTATCATCAGCGTCTTCATTATGTTTACTGCAGGACCCACAATGATGTAATTCCGTCCATACAGCAAAAGGAGGTCTACAATCACCCATCAATTTTCCCCAAAAAAGCCTGTTTCACATAAAAAATTTCACCACTACATAATTCGGTCCATACAGCAAAAGGAGGTGTACAATCACCCATCAATTTTCCCCAAAAAAAACATGTTTGAAATAGAAAATTTCACAGATGAAAGGATAATGGAATTCGGTTCATACACAAAAAAGTCTACAATCACCCATCAATTTTCTCAAAAAAGCCTGTTTCACATAAAAAATTTCAGCACTACGTAATTCGGTCCATACAGCAAAAGGAGGTGTACAATCACCCATCAATTTTTCCGGAAAAAAAACATGTTTGAAATAGAAAATTTCACCAAGGAAAGGATCATGGAATTCTGTTCATACACAAGAAAGTCTACAATCACCGATCAATTTTCCTCCAAAAACCTGCTTCACATAAAAAAAATTCACCACTACGTAATTCGGTCCATACCGCAAAAAGGGCTTTACCACATATAACTGCACCGTTGAACGGCAAATAGGCCCTTATTTTTTCCCACTTTTACACTACACAAGGCTTTTCAACATATAAGTGCAACGTTGAACAGCAAATATATTTTTCTTTTGCCACTAATACAGGGCAAACAGGGCTTTAGAATATATAACTGCACCGCTGAGCGGCGATTAGGCCCTCATTTTTTTACACTACGCAAAAAAAAGGCTTTTCAACATATAAGTGCAACGCTGAACGGCGAATATATTTTTCTTTTGCCACTAAAACACGGCAAACAGGGTTTTAGAATATATAACTGCACCGCTAACCGGCAAAGATATATTTTTCTTTTTCTACTAATACACGCTACAAAAGGCTTTAGAACATATAACTGCACTGCTGAACGGCAAATATATTTTACTTTTGCCACTAATACCTGACACCACACAACGGCTAATAAGCCCTTTTTTCCACTTATACACAACAAAAAATGCTTTAGAACATACACTGAACAAAAATATAAATGCAACACTTTTTCGCCCTATAAGACGCAGCGGCCCATAAGACGCACCTAGATTTTAGAGGAGGACAATAAGAAAAAAATATTTTTCATAAGACATCAGGTCAGACCACCAATCAGACTCCCAATGTTAATCAGACCCTCAATCAGACCTCAGATCAGACCCCCATGCCTCAGATTAGCCCCCATCCTCATGTATGCAGCCTGCAGCCTCATGTATGCAGCCCCAGATTCATTTATGCAGCCCCAGTTTATGGAGCCCCAGTTTATGCAGCCCCAGCTTATGCAGCCCCAGTTTATGCAGCCCCAGCTTATGCAGCCCCAGCTTATGCAGCCTCAGATCAGATAAAATAAAAATAAAAACTTACCTCTTCTGCTCCTGGACGCCGCCACTCCTCACCGCCCGCTCCTGCTGTCGGCTGTGCAGTGAATCGGCACGCACAGCGTGACATCACAGAGCGCCTCACGCTGTGCGCAGCCTGCACAGCCGACAGCCGAGGACCAGGTACAGAGTCTTCACCGCTTCCTGGTCCTCCGGTACTAATAAAAGCTTCCATAATGGAAGCGCTCATTGGTATTCACCACATAAGACGCAGGGACATCCCCCCCCCACTTTGTGGGGGAAGAAAGTGCATCTTATGGGGCGAAACATACGGTAACTGCACTGTTGAACGGCAATTAGGCTCTAATTTTTTTACTCGTTTACACTACACAAAAGGCTTTTCAACATATAAGTGGAATGCTGAACGGCGAATATATTTTTCTTTTGCCACTAATACAGGGCAAACAGGGCTTTAGAATATATAACTGCACCGCTGAATGGCAATTAGGCCCTAATTTTTTTTCCACTTTTACACTACATAAAAGGCTTTTCAACATATAAGTGCAACGCTGAACGGCGAATATATTTTTATTTTTCCACTAATACACAGCAAACAGGGCTTTAGAATATATAACTGCACCGCTGACCGGCAAATATATTTTTCTTTTTCCACTAATATACTCCACAAAAGGCTTTAAAACATATAACTGCACCGCTGAACGGCAAATATTTTTTACTTTTGCCATTAATACTTGACAAAAAGAGCTGCATAATGGCAATTTGGATCCCCCAGTCAGTGCAGCAAGGTGTAATAGGATTGTTCCTATTATGCAGGCTGTAATTTCCCCTCAGGGGCGTAGCTAGAACTGACTGGGCCCCACAGCAAATTTTTGTGCAGGGCCCCTCCCCAACTTAATGGACTCCCTCATACACCCACTCACCACATATATGGACGCACTCATACAGGCACTCACCACATACATGGACTCACTCATACAGGTACCAGATACATGGACGCACTCATACACGCACTCACCACATACATGGACGCACTCATACATGCACTCACCACATACATGGATGCACTCATACATGCACTCACCACATACATGGATGCACTCATACATGCACTCACCACATATATGGACGCACTCATACAGGCACTCACCACATACATGGACGCACTCATACAGGTACCAGACACATGGACGCACTCATACACGCACTCACCACATACATGGATGCACTCATACATGCACTCACCACATACATGGACGCACTCATACACGCACTCACCACATACATGGACGCACTCACAACATAATCTCCCCTCAGGGGCGTAGCTAGAACTGACTGGGCCCCACAGCAAATTTTTGTGCACGGCCCCTCCCCAACTTAATGGACTCACTCATACACACACTCACCACATACATGGACGCACTCATACAGGCACTCACCACATACATGGAGGCACTCATACACCCACTCACCACATACATGGACGCACTCATACACACACTCACCACATACATGGACGCACTCATACATGCACTCACCACATACATGGACGCACTCATACAGGCACTCACCACATACATGGACGCACTCATACACGCACTCACCACATACATGGACGCACTCATACATGCACTCACCACATACATGGACGCACTCATACAGGCACTCACCACATACATGGACGCACTCATACATGCACTCACCACATACATGGATGCACTAATACACGCACTCACCACATACATGGACGCACTCATACAGGCACTCACTACATACATGGACGCACTCATACACCCACTCACCACATACATGGACGCACTCATACATGCACTCACCACATACATGGACGCACTCATACAGGCACTCACCACATACATGGACGCACTCATACACGCACTCACCACATACATGGACGCACTCATACATGCACTCACCACATACATGGACGCACTCATACACGCACTCACCACATACATGGACGCACTCATACATGCACTCACCACATACATGGATGCACTAATACACGCACTCACCACATACATGGACGCACTCATACACGCACTCACCACATACATGGATGCACTCACAACATACATGGACAGACTCACATGCGCACTCACCACATACATGGACGCACTCACTACATACATGGACGCACTCACAACATACATGGACAGACTCACATGCGCACTCACCACATATATGGACATATATACTGTGTATTTTTTGAAATTCCAGCTTGTAGGTGATATAGTTACAATCGGCCCTCTGCAAAGTCACCCATATTGCAATGGGCACCCCAATCCCAGTAAGCCTTTTCATCTAAGTTTTGGTATTGATCCGGTCCCACTGATCGATTTCTTTACTTTCTGGAACAGCAGAATGGCAAAACTACCAAGTTATTGAGTGATGCATTCATCTCAAATCATTAACCTCACTGATGTTGACAACCAAAACTACTGTATCACTTCTGCACAGAGGTGTAGCTAGCATGGGTGCAGGGTGGGCAGTGGCCCCAAACACACTCAGATGGTGGGGCCTACTACTTATAGGATTGAAGATGCCCAGGTGAGTGCCAATCACAAGTGTATTGGCATCCACTGAAGGCCAATACAGTTGTGGTACAACAGAGAGCAATATTCTTCCTACTTAAGCATTCAATTCAGTGTCTTGTAGGCCACAGGCCGGAATCAAAAATATTATGTAAGTGTCCAGACACAAGTGCTCCATGACATCACCACATTGCATGTTGCATGTTTTAAGCTGCCCTCATTGGAGGATCATGGTGAGGTCAGTACCAATTTCTTTAGTTTTTTTCTTTGTTTTTGTTTTTTTGGGGGTGCACAAAGTTGGAAATTTTAGCACTGTAGGGAGCATCATTACTTGTTAAGGAGACACTTCTTAATTAATGGAGCATTATTACTCATTACGTGGGTACTCTGCATTATTACTTTTTAGCTGGCACTCAGGGGTCATTATTAATATCAAAGGGGCACTGTCACGGTGTAAGGGGAGGGAGGAACACCAGAATGACAACAGAATGAAAATTACCAGGAACTAGGCCTCAAGGCTAGGGAAAGTGAAACAGTAACCACCTATGAAAACCCTAAACCTAGCCCTGTCAGTATGAATAGACCCTGAAGGGGGAAATATTTATACACCGGAAACCTAGGCCCTAGTAACCCTGAATATCCATAGGAGTAGTGACAGGGTCTGAGACTACTGGTTTCTTTCTAGATGAACGAACCAGCGTCTCCCTGAGGCCTAGTAAACAACGCGCAATTGGGAACAACAAAATACAAATAGAAGTACACTTATCTTCAATAGAAAATGGAACAGCAGGAACTCAGATGAGGACCACAAACCAGCTCTTCCAACTCCAGGCAGAGAATATCAACCACATGGCATGAAGTGTGAGTCCAGACTAAATAGAGGATAAAACAGAGAGACTGTCAGATAACCTCACTTGCAGCCAGTCTCTCAGATCTGCTAACCTCTGTCATGGGAGGGACCGTGACAGTACCCCCTGTTCTACGGGGGACATCCAGACACCCAGGACCGACCTTATCCGGATGAGCCCTGTGAAAGGCTTTCACTATCACGAGTCCACTATGCTGGTGATTTGAAATTCAAGATTACCGTCCACCATGACAGTAACGGGAGGCAAGGAGGACGGTTCAGCAGGTTCGACATATCTCTTCAGCAAAGATTTGTGGAAATGAATTTTTAAAGCCTGTGGAGGTTCAAGACTAAAGGCTACCGGGTTAATAATGGCAGAGATCTAATATGGACCAAAAAACCTTGGACCCAACTTCCAAGAAGGTACCTTTAACTTAATATTTCTTGTGGACAGCCACACAGAATCACCCACTCTCAGGTCCGAACCACTCATATGTCTCTTGTCAGCCATACGTTTATATTTGTTGCCCATTTTTTTTTTTTTATTATTTAGAATTTTAGAAGACCACTCCGCCTAATGCTCTGAGACAAAACATCTCAAATAAGTCTCCAGATTCTGGTTAGTGCGTTTAGTCTGTCCGTTCCACTGAGGATGAAAGGCCGAAGAGAAGGATAATTGTACCCCCAGACAAGTACAGAACGCCTTCCAGAATCTGGAAACAAACTGAGTACCCCTATCAGACACCACATCAGAGGAAATACCATGTAGCTTCACGATGTTATCGACAAACAGTTGTGTGAGAGTTTTAGCATTAGGTAGACCTGATAATGCTATAAAGTGTGACTTGCTGAAGCGAACAACAACCACCAGAATCACAGTTTTTCCTGAGGAATTCAGCAAATCTGTGATAAAGTCCATGTATAAATGAGTCCAAGGTCAGGACGGGATAGACAACGGAAGTAGAGATCCTGAAGGCCGAGTATGTGTCACCTTGGCACATGCACAAGTCTCACAAGCTGACACATAGCCCTCAACACATTTACACAACCCCGGCCACGAGAATCTATGAAAAATGAGATCGACCATGGATTTGCTCCCAGGGTGTCCTGTAAGAACTGTACAGTGATGTTCCTCGAACACCTTGTGCCATAATTCAGAAGGAACAAACAACTTCCCCGGAGGACAGGAATCCGGTGCATCTCCCTGGGCCTCCAGCACCTCTGCCTCAAGGTCGGGATAAAGGGCGGATATTACCACCCCTTCAGCTAATATCGGACCAGGATCTTCCGAATCACCCCACCAGGAAAGCTATGCGTCAAAGCATCCGCCTTGACATTCTTAACCCCAGGGCGATAGGTGACAACAAAATTAAATCTGGTAAAAAACAACGATTATCTGTCCTGCCTTGGGTTCAGACGTTTAGCCGAATCCAGGTAAGAGTTTTTTTGTGATTGGTAATTACCGTAATGGGATGAATTGCTCCTTCCAACCAATGACACCATTCCTCAAAAGCCAACTTAATGGGCAGCAACTCTCTATTACATACGTCATAATTTTTTTTAGCAGTTGAGAGCTTCTTAGAGAAGAAAGCACATGGACGCCATTTACTAGGTGAAAGACCCTGCGACAAGACTGCTCCTACCCCCACCTCGGATGCGTCAACTTCCACAATAAATGGCTGTGACACATAAGGTTGCACCAGTATAGGAGCAGAAGCAAAACATTTTTTCACAGCTGAAAAGGCTTGTAATGCCACATCAGACCAGACTGATATATCCGAACCTTTCCTAGTCATGTCAGTTAAAGGTTTAACAGTCGAGAAGTTCAAAATTAATTTACGGAAGTAGTTGGTGAATCCCAAAAATCGCATAAGCGCTTTCAGATTTTCGGGTCGATTTCAGTCCAACACAGAATGGACCTTTTCAGGATCCATACAAAAACCTGAAGATGAGAGTAGGTAACCCAGGAATTGCACTTACGGAACTGCAAATGCACGTCTCCATCTTAGCATACAGTTTATTCTCTCTTAGGATCTGTAACACTTATCTCACGTGATCCTAAAGCGTTTCCATGTCAGGAGAATAAATTAAAATATCATCCAGATACCCCACAACAAACCTGCCCACCAGATGATAAAAGATGTCTTGTTGAAAAACCGCAGGAGCATTGGTTAACCCAAAAGGCATGACCATATTCTCAAAATGACCTTCAGGGGTATAAAAGGCCGTCTTCCATTCGTCCCCCTCCTTGATCCTTACCAGATTATATGCCCCCCTCAAATCCAACTTAAAGAACACCTTGGCACCGACAATCTGATTGAACAAATTCGGGATCAAAGGAAGGGGATAAGTATCAAGGACAGTATTGCGATTAAGCTCACAGAAATTCAAACATGGCCTATGAGTTCCGTCCTTTTTCTTAACAAAGAAGAACCCTGCATCCACTGGTGATTTGGATGGTCTAATATGACCTTTAGTCAAACTCTTGGCGACATATTCTTGCATGGCTGCTCTCTCGGGTTCAGAAAGATTATACAACCAAGACTTGGGCAACCTAGCTCCGGGAACAAGGTTGACGGGGCAATCATACTCCCGATGTGGAGGTAACTTCTGGTCTCCACTTTCAGAGAATACATCAGAAAAATCTGAAATAAAGAAGGTACAACTTTAGTGGTTACAACAGAAAGCGATGTGCTAAGACAGTTGTCTATGCAATAATCACTCCAATCAAGAATCTGTCTCGCTTGCCAATCAATGATAGGATTATGTTTGCTTAACCATGGTAAACCTAGCACCAAGGGAGCAGGCAGACCCTCCAGCACAAAACACAAAATGGATTCTTGATGAAAATCACCCACTTTTAAACGGATGTCCTTCACCGTTTGTGACAAACATTTCTGTGTGAGTGGAGCGGAATCAATTGCAAACACCAAAATATTTTTGTCTAAAGCACTTGTTGTCAACCCATGCATACGGACGAACTGGCCATCAACTAAGTTAATCCCTGCCACACTGTCAATAAACACTTAAATTCCCACAGTTTTGTTATCTAGCGCCACTTCGGCAGACAGGAAAAACCGGGTACTACCGGCAAATGACAAAAGTAAATTCTCAGATTCCCCACCCACACCACCAAGAGTGAGATGATGACTAAACATCATTCATTATTTATAAGGACATACGTTAACAGAAAAAGCAGTCTCTTCTTAAGCCTAAAGTTCTTATCACCAGGTCCAGGGGTAGCTCCCCCCAGCTGCATTGGCTTGTTACCAGACATGAACTCAAGTGTTTCTCTACCCAAAGTGTCGGAGGAGGCCGCAACCCCATATGATAGTTCTGAGTGTGAGGAACCTTAGATCTCTCCCTCTCTCCCTATTAATACATACAGCAAGAGACATGGCCTCTTCCAATGACTCAGGATATTCATGAAATGCCAAAGCGTCCTTCAGGATCTCCTAAATTCAGAGCAACAGGTCTCCGCAGAACGCTCTCCCTGCGACCGGAGGGACTGTGATCTGGTCAGTCTCTGGATTTGTGAGACGGTCGTGCGGAGGTCAACTACCTCCAAAGACAGCCCCTGCAGTTGTCCGACCAGTGCAGAAGTAGTATCCATCACTTCACTGACAAACAAAATGGCGTTTTTTTGGGCAGTTGATAATGTCAGGTGTAAGGGGAGGGAGGAACACCAGAATGACAACAGAATGAAAATGACCAGGAACTAGGCCTCAAGGCTGGGGAAAGTGAAACGGTAACCACCTATGAAAACCCTAAACCTAGCCCAGACTCCTGTCAGTATGAACAGACCCTCAAGGTGGGAATATTCATACACCGTAAACCTAGGCCCTAGTAACCCTGAATATCCCTAGGAGTAGTGACAGGGTCTGAGACTACTGGTTCCTTCCCAGATGAACGAACTAGTGTCTCCTTGAGGCCTAGTAAACAACGAGCAAATGGGAACAACAAAATACAAAGAGAAGTACACTTATCTTCAATAGAAAATAGAAGAGCAGGAACCACACACCAGCTCTTACAACTCCAGGAAGAGAATATCAACCGCATGGTATGAAGTGTGAGTTCAGACTAAATGGAGGAGCAGTAATGACCACAAGCTGCACTTTAGAGAAGAGGTGTGATCATTACCAACAACACTGCAACAAATGAAAACAGAGAGACTATCAGATAACCTCAAGTGCAGCCAGTCTCTCAGATCTTCTAACCTCTGTCATTGGATGGACCGTGACAGGCACTTAGGGTATTATTACTGTCTATAGGAAAAGGGGTCAGTATTACTTTCTAACAGTCATTACTTTCTAGGGGGTATTATTAATTTCTACAGAGGATGAATACTTTGTAAGGGGCACAACATTTAACATTACTTTGTGGCTTAAAAGTCAGTATTATGAAGCGTTGAGGAAGAATACAGAGGACACAGTCCAGGACACTACCAGCAAACTTCAAATCTGCAATCTTTCTTGGAATTGGCTGCTAGGAACCCAGGTTACGTCCACAGACTAAGGCAGCAGGAGAGATGTCCGATTTCCCAGGCAGTAGATCTATGAGATGGTAATGGACATGTACTATAACAGGTCATTTTGGAACCCAAAAGACGGAAGCCACCATCAGGCGGCGTTTCTACTGGACTGGCATGAGAAGTGATATTGAAGTATGATGTCGGGACTGTCTCATCTGTGCTGTGGCCAGAGGAGAAAGACATGATCAGCGAACCCCCTTCATCCAATAGTGAGTAGGAGTCCTCTAGAAATCGTGGCTATCGACCACGTGAAACTGGAAACCAGCAGATCCGGGTACACCTATGCTATGACAACCATAGACCACTACACCAAGTTTATCGTGGCTGTACCTGTAAAGGACCTAACTGCTAAAACTACAGCAGCTGCCATGTGGAAGAGCTTCATTTTGCCTTATGGGTGTCCTGAAAAAATACCCACTGACCAAGGATCCACATTCGAGTCTCAGTTGTTCTATTTACTTTTTGCCTTGTACAACTGCAAAAAACTGAGGACCACCGCATATCACCCTCAGGGGAATGGGCTGTGTGAGAAGATGAACCAAACACTGATCAATATGCTCAAGGCTGTAATTGTCTCTGAATTAGTGTACCTGTACAATAACACAACTCATTGCTCCACCGGGTACACCCCATACTACCTCATGTTTGGAAGACAGGGCCGTTTACCTGCAGACGTTGCCCTTGATATCCCAGTGCCAGACTCTGAACCGCTCATTCCCCAATCTGTAGGTCAGAAGTGCCTAGAGCATGCCAGAGAAATAGTGGACTCTAAAATAGAAAAGGCCCAGCAAAAACAAAATGAGGACTTTAATCTGCATGCTCATGCGGAGCCCTTATGCGAAGACCTTACCACCAGGAGACCAGGTCTGGCTCAGAAACAATCAACCAGTAAGCAAGCTGGGTGGTCGCTGGGAACGCAAGCCATATACAGTAGCGACTGTCCCCTCATCAGAGGTCTATCAGATCCAGAGAGGAGATAAAGGTACTCAGCGAGTACACCGCAACAGGCTCAAGAAATGCCTGCAGGAACCTGTTCAGGAGCAGCCAAGAGAAGTGGATAAGTCACCTGAGCTACCATTGTCTCCAGAAACTGAGACCCTAACAGAGTTGCCTTCTATGCTTGACCCCCTTCAGTGGTTTTTCCAGCCTCAAATCCGAGTATTGATGCCAGTTGCTGGGATTACTACGTCTACAAAATCAAGTCAGGTGGCTGATCCTCCTTTGCAAGTCCCAGACTCTACCTCCACCCCCGGAGACTCTGAACTGTCCTTGCGGAGATCCCAACGGACCAACAAAGGTAATCCACCTGCCTGTTATCGGGAATTCTTTGAAATAAATATTTAGCTAAAGAGACAATAGGAGTCGAGCCATGGACACATCTTGAGAAACATGCCCCTTGTTTTGTGGTTATATTTTGGCTTTTTCTTTTTCGTCCACTCTTTTGTGCCTGACTTCATGAACTCCATCCATCATCCTGTAACTATCTCCAGGTTGCGCATGTTGGCACCATACCTGATATGGATTACAAATACCAGTTGTGCTACCTCATGTGGATTACAAATTACATTTTGAATTATATGTTTCAGTTTTGCAACGTTGCAAGCCAAGCACCCAAGGAGTAGACTCAAACGTATACCTGAGCTCTTTGTGATTCTACTGTCAGATTCTTGCATTACTGCTTTTGCATTAATGTTTTATAATGTTATGCAATGTTTATGCACCTTAAACCATTGTATGTACTCTTTTACAGGTACAACACTGTGAACTTTTGCACTTTTAAATGGACATTGGTAAAATAATGTAGTTAGCCAGATAGCTAGCAACTTAATTCATCGCTCATATGGACTGTCTCTGAGAACGTTAATGTACTTCACAAGCAGATCTAAAAACACCAAGGGTAACCCTGCTACAAAAATGTGAGTTTAGAAGGGAGCAGCCCTCATAGGAACTATGGAGAGAAAACCGGTTCCTTCTCCTAGCTCAAAATGCTCCAGTACAATTATAGGAGCACTGCTAAGAGAAACCTCTATTAAAGGCCAAAAAATGACTCACAGGAGAAATATTCCAAATGTTCTCTAAATACAAGAGGCTGGGCACAAATGGCCAACTTTGGGCTAGTGGTTAGCGAGAGGTGGACAAGTTTTATGACCTTAATATCTGCAGTAAGGCTAAGCTTTCCATCCATTTCTTTTACAACTATTATTAGCATGTTTATTGTAATTAAATGTTGGCCAGTGTGGTTAAGAATTACGGGATTTGCTCAGATATAGTTACCAATAATAAAAAAAAAAATTATTTCGGAGCATGCAGAGAAAAGATTTATTGCTTTGGGTTGTTATACGTTTTCTGAGAAGAGCTATTTACTCAAAATGGGATTTAACCATTAAAATACCAGATACTAGTATAAACCTACTAAAGAGCCACCAATGGGGTTTATGTCAAAGGTCTGTTACCAAGTGGTCCATCTGTCATGACCAGTGGCCTGTAAAGTAGGAAAAGATGGAAGAAAAGTAGAAGTAAAAAAAGGTAAAGGTAAAAGTACTACCAGAGGGTTTAGAACAAGAACTAGTGGGGCAGATTTAATAATATTGTCTTACATTTAGACAGTTTTACACTAGACCTGACAGGCAGAAAATGCACCAAATTTACCACATTGGTGTACGCTTTGTGATAAATTTGGTGCATACAGCTAGACATTTTAGACACTTTTCCCTTCCTTATGTCACCTCTTGGCTGGCTTACTGTATGGCAATATTTTGCTGCAAAAGTTTGGTGCATGTTGGTGCATTTTAAGCCACATGACCTGTTCTGTAAGTCACTTCCTTTTTATCTAAATTAGTCCCCTTTTCTAGATGCTGGGGTTCTAAGACTGGTGCTTTACATGCCATTCTTAGTAAAACGCCTGCTGGCGTAAGATGCGACCACGCTTCTTCTTAATAATGTAGGCCTCTTAATAAATTAGTTGTATATGTATAGTTGTTATGTGGTGCTGTTTAATTTTCCTGGTTATTTCCCTGTAATTAATTACCAGGGCTAAGGGCTGAGGTCACTGTACATGTGTACTGCACACTGGAGACCTTTTAGGAGGGCCAACTGACATACCATAGAAGGCATAAAGTCCTGTGCATGTAACAGAGAATTTAAACTCTAAGGAAGACATCTGTGATACGACTACCACTAGGTTAAGTAATTGTTTTTGTATCTTATGCTGTATGTGATTTGTATATGTCTTTTCTGTATGTCTTTTTCATTGATTAGTAAACGTATTATTTACTTAGCTATTGTTTAAGCCTATTTATTCCTGTACCTTAGAATCCACTGTAAAACAAATGTTCATGCACCAGAAACTGAAACCTATACCAGCTATTAATTTTCTGGCTGAAAAATAGTAAATGTATTGGGCCATCTTGGTCCCACTAAGCCTCGCCCACTTAAAAAGAATGCACAAAATCTTTGCCTATTGCTCCTGATGAAGGGACGTGCCTGTCCCAAAACGCGTTGACCCTACATCTATATCTCAAATATTGAGGTGTTTTATTCATTAATCAGAAAAACAATATACTGGTGTATACAGCAAGTCTTATAGTTCATGCAATGCTCCCTGGAAAAAAGGTTTTGCAAATTAACTATCGTCTAAGAGAAAGAAAATTTTCCTTGTAGTGCAACCTATTGGAGGTACTGTAACTACCCTATTGTCAAGGTCTGACCCTATAATGGGCCTTGAAACATGACAAAAGATATTAGCCAAACCAAAAACTTACTCTAAAATGAAAAACTGAACCATCAGCAGACAAATGTTTCAGAGCTAGGAATAGTGGGAAGAAGGGACCATTCAGAAGGACACTGTTGCCTTCACCACACTGTTGAGGTACTATGCCTCTAGGACATAAGGTAAAACAGACTAGTTGACAAGTTGTTATATTCTTGAAAGATAAATACATTTATTTTAGCCCTAGAAACAGCACCCAAGAGAAAGTTATAGCGGATAAATATAAATTCCTTTGTATAACAAGTCTACCTTGCTCTTCCTTGAATTGGTTACTTTATTAAAATTAGGGCTACCTCCTTCATTCGTCTGATACACATGAGAAGTAGGTTTAAACATTGCTTTTTCTTGGTTCCAGCTAAAGTGTCAGAAACCTGCAAAATAAACCTGGGAATGTACTGTAGTTTTCTAAAATTCTTTTTTGTAAGTAACAATGTCCCTGGTGTATGTGCTGCCATGACATTGCTAGATGAAAACGGGGAAAACAGCTGCTCTGGTTGGATTTTTATCTTCCTTGCCCGTCTAAAAGATTAAGCCTTTTGGGGTCTGAGAATCACAGATTTTCACCCAAGGGTGACTCAATCTACTCAAAATTCTGTCCTTTAGTAATAGATAGCATGGCTGCCCGGTAAATATTTTATAAATGGTGAAAAGTTATTTTATCTCTTCCTCCTCAGGGATCTTTTACACCATGGTTGAGCCTTTAACCTAAAGCTACATGATGTCAGCCCACAGCCTATAGCCGTTATTCTTCGAGCAGACAATGGTAGACATTCCAATTCCACGTAGAACGTTTTTTCTATAGCATGATTATTTTTTAATTCACTCCTTTAACATAACATGTCAAATTTGCTTACGATAAACCTTGAGTAGAGCCTGCTCTAACTTTCTGAACTAATCTATGTTTATTAGAAAGAGGGAACCTACCATTGAATAGCTGATTAAGTAACAAGTCGCTTATCATTTGGTCAAAATCAAGTGTAGTATCTGTTCTTATTAGTAGTTGAAAGTGCAGGGTCCTGAAAGGATGGACACACAATGGTAGGTTGCAGACCAATGGTGAAGACTGAGAGCTTTAAGTTGCCTCCTGTAGCTTCCACTAGTGACAGGAAAGAAGCTAAAAGCTTGGTAGTGTAAAATCCCAAGAGGTAGAATTGCCACAAGGTAAGTTGCTTAATGGGATTCCACTGATTGGTGACACATTTGAATACTCTTCACTTTCACCCTTTTGAGCTCACTCACCACTGTTTTCTAAGGCTTTTTTTTTTTACTTTCCATGTTTTTGTCACAAGGATTTCCTAGGTTACTATGCCCTTATGAGTATCTCTTTTTGAGATCTGAGGTGGGCCAACAACTTCCTCACTAGGGATGAACAAACCCGTGGAAGTTCGGGTTCGCCGGGTTCGGCCGAACTTCAAGTCAAAGTTCGGGTTCGGGATCCGAACTTGACCTGAACTTGACCCCAAACCCGGACCCCATTAAAGTCAATGGGGACCCGAACTTCACTTTATTATTTTTCGTTATAACATGGTTATAACAGAAAATAATAGCATTCTTAAGACAGAATGCTAATAAAATGGCTTTTGAGGGGTTAAAAATAATAATAAAAACTTACCTCATCCACTTGATCGCGTAGCCGGTATCCTCTTCTTTCTGCAGGGCCTGCATGGTGAGCGCAGTGACATCATCGCAGGTCCTGCTGAATGAAGATAGAAGGACCTGCGGTGACGTCACCGTGCTCACCACGTGGTGAGAGCGGTGACCTCATCGCAGGTCCTTTTGCTGGTCCTGCAGAAAGAAGAGGATACCGGCTGCGTGATCAAATGGATGAGGTGAGGTTTTTTAAATTATTTTTAACCCCTCAATAGCCATTTTATTTAGAATTCTGTCTTAAGAATGCTATTATTTTCCGTTATAACCATGTTATAATGGAAAATAATAAAATCACCCAAACACCGAACCTGAACTTCAGTGAAAAAGTCCAGGTTCGGGTCCGGGTACCCAAACTCGCAAAGTTCGGTACGAACCCGAACTTTCCAGTTTGGGTTCGCTCAACCCTATTCCTCACCCCTTGCAACCCCTTGCATTAAACGAGTCATGGACTCGCAGGGCAGGGATGTGATATTACCACTTTAGAAATTGTTGGTTCGACCTCCTCTGCAATATGCAGTTCAGTTCTGGGCACCAGTCCATAGAAAGGATGCACTGCAGCTGGAGAAAGTACAGAGAAGAGCGACTAAACTGATAAGGGGCATAGAGAGTCTTAGTTATGAAGAAAGATTAAAAGAATTACATTTATTTAGTCTTGAGAAGAGACGTCTAAGAGGGGACATGATTAACCTATACAAATATATAAATGAGCCATACCCAAAAATACGGTGAAAAACTGTTCCATGTAAAATGCCCTCAAAAGACAAGGGGGCACTGCCTCCGACTGGAGAAGAAAAAGTTCCAGAAGCATCAAAGCTTCTTTACTGTAAGATCTGTGAATCTGTGGAATAGACTTCCTCAGGACGTGGTCATAGCAGGAACAGTGGACAGTTTTAAAAAGGGTTTAGATGAATTCCTAAAAGTAAATGACATTAATGCTTATGAAAATGTGTAGAAATCTGAGTCTCACTTCCTTCTCGGATTCGCATACCCACCTATCCCTTGGTTGAACTTGATGGACTTATGTCTTTTTTCAACCATATTAACTATGTAACCTTGCTTACCCTTCTTGTTTACTGAGACATATCTAGACTTCATGCTCCCATAGGGTTGCTTGGTTAACAGATGCCAGAGCACAGCTTAAACGAGAGATGGTCATTTGTCCCTGACTCTTCCAGGGCCTTTTGGATTACACAGATGAAGAATAGGATGGAGGCCCTTCTTCTTTGGAGAGGGAAAACCTAGACTTCAAGCTCCACTTAAGTATCTTGGCTTTGAGATGCCAGAGGACATCTCCAATGAATGGATGCCACTTGTCCCTACTCTTTCAGGACCTGTTGGCTCACAGGGTTAGAAAACTGGATGGACGTCCTTCTTCTTTTGGAGAGAGCTTGTGACAGACTGCATCCTTCTGCAGTTTTTTGTGTGGTCAGTTAAACTTTTTTTTTGTTCTAGGATAATACAAAACACACACTTGAAAAATAAACATGCAGCTAGGGACAAAACTGCATATAAAAAGGTAGAATGTGGGATTCCAACACATACATGTAGCCATTACAATAAATCCTAAGACACATATACAGGTAGAGTAATACTAGATACAGGAAATTTTGGTTATTCAGATAATGTATATGATTAAAGTTTTCTTCGTCCATATGTTTTTGTGTTTGTTGCCTCTTTTCATTGTTTTCATGTTTTTTGTTACATAATTGTTGAATGTTTCAATATACTTTATAAATTGATTCAAGAAACAGACTTTTCAAGAACAGAAGATGCATGAGGTTTGGTGATAAAATATAAAATGGAGAACATGTGAACATTTGGGGTTGTGACCACAATGACATCTGAAATCATGATTCATGAAGAGGCTTCTCATTTTTCAAGAACCATAATCCGTGCATGGTGAATCCCAGTAGAGAAAGGACTGTCCTCTGTTTACAATTCTGTCCCTTCTCCGAGCTACCTTGGCTCCAGTCCACATTTCTGAGGTTTCTTATACACGCCGGTGGCAGCCGTCACACTTGTGCTTCCAGCTGCAGAGCAGGATGGGAGGAAAACCACAAGCTCACACTGAGACAGTGCCATTTGCATAGACCAACAACCTCCCATGGTGCATTTCAACTGGAGGAAAATTTGAGAGAAACAGCTTTCCGAAACGTTTAATTTTAAAAAAACATCGAACTACCAGCAGCACGGAGCCCAAAGACCATACACAAAGGAGGTCTTTTCATATTTGCATGGTGTTGACAGGCAGAGGCAGCATCCAACATGGATATCATAAACACAACCCTGATATCACATGAGCTTTAGAAAATGTGTGTTTGAGACCTATACAAACTGATGAATTGATTATGTTACTTCCACTTGAATATGAGTCCTGTTATAGCCAAACCCTCCCCTTTTTTAGGTGAGGGGCTCCTCTACTTTAGAAAGATATTTTTCATGCCATACACAAAAGCATGGTCACGCATGATGTGAACTCACTGGGTTGCAACGGATTTCATTTATGGTTAAACCAAGGAGTAGAGATAAGCACATTTATTTGAAAATTCTGAAATTTGACCGAAATTTTTTCCCCAAAGAGAGACTTTTCCAGGAAACCAGAGCAATTTTGATTTGGATTGAATTTATTCAAACCTAAATTGAATCAGATAGTTGATTTACTTATTTGTATCCAGGGGTGAAGTTTAAGGGATTCCCTAGTACTTAGACTTTAACCATAGTACAGGAATCTGTATTTTCCAGTTCACAAACCCCAGGAGTACACTTCATTAGCAACATAGGATGAGAACTATGCAGATGATACCAGGAATTGGAAGGCAGAAGATGTAGTCAGAAAGTCAGAGGTCAGGGCAGGCAAAGTTGGCAGGCTGGGGTCTGCAGAGGCAGTCTGTTGGCACAATATTGGTCAGGCTGGTCTAGGATAGGCAGTAGACATGTAGACAAGGGCAAAGAATGAGCAGAGTTGAAGTCAAGAATATGGTTCAGATGTACACATTAGTAGCTACTGGCACCTAAAGAACCTTATTTAGGGCACAGGTACAGTAATTGGGGAAATACCCTTGAGAAGGCTGGGTCAGCAGAGTATTGGCTGAAGAACCAGACTTTGGAATATTCTGGCCCTTTAAAAGCTGGGAGTCAGCTTGCACCAGAGGTCCCAGTAGGAGAGGATAGGGGGCAAGCAGGATGCTAGATGGGGAGAGCAGGAAGAGAGGACAGGGTATGGAGGCAGGGAAAGGTATGAGATCTGCACACCCTAGATGTTGGGTGCTCGTGAAGGACTAACGTCAATTGATTCACAGAGGAAATCCACGGCACACCATTACAATTTCATCAATTAATGGTTTTTTAATTCATGATAGTTCATACATCAACTTTTTGTTCCATCCAGAGTAATTATTCAAGCATTACAATTAATTAGGTAAGTAGTACACCCAACGTTTCGGTCGATGTCGACCTTTATCAAGGGATCTGTAAAGAATATATGATAAACAAAATAAATATTTGCGGACGGGACAGTGATGCAAAGCTAGAGACTATAATCAGGCTAAACAATATAGAACAATGTAGGATGATTTCGACATGTAGTATAGAATTTTTAAATCTGAGCGAACATGCAGCAGCCGCTCAGTGGTCCAGGGCGGAAGGGGAAAAAATGAGGGAAGTAGGAAATGTAAAAACATATTAGAAGAACTGAGGAGTAGCAAATGTGTACAACACGTATAGTAATAGAATATAAAGCATATTATTGCCTTTATACATACAAATATGTTCGTGATCAAACATTTTAAGGATAAATCTCAAATATTAGATATTAGTAACAGCTATAGGAGGTATATACAGGGAGTCAGGGACCGTTTTGGAAGACGGGGAGCATGGAGTGGTTAGGGAAGGAATTAGACAGAGGGAGGACACCAATTTATGTAGAGGTTAAGGGATCCAAGGCTGCAAGGATACTGTTATATGATACCCGGAGGAGTAGTAAAAGAAGCAAAAAAGTACAGAGTATAAAGTATAAAGTAGTATGAATACTGTTCTCGAAGTGAAGGGCATAGTGTAGAAGCTGCAATCATAAAATGTGGCTAATTTATTGCTGTAGCAAAAAACGTATCAGGGAAGTCTTACCTGTGACTCAGGATATGTATGGAGGCAACCCTGCAGAGGACAACTGGGGAGAACTGAGCGCCAGACCCATGCTATAACAGTATGTACATATGATATTAGACAAATCTCATGGAAGCCCATACTTTTTATAGACAGTCAAAAAGATCAACTCAAGGCTTTCTATTATAACACACTTTTTTATATTTAGGTTTTATTTAATCTTTATCTCTTTATCTCAACTTTTTTATTTTTAGGTTTTATTTAATCTTTATCTCTTTATAACATATGTACAGGTTTCCATTGCATTCTCCTTAAGGCAAAGTTATTTCCTAGCTGACATTTCTTAAAAAATACATCTACAGCTATGAAATCCTGCCCAACATAAAAAAAACCTCTTAATCTCAAAATAATCTCACAGCCGTCCTGAGCCTGGTCCAAGCAGCTAAACCAAGCAGAGTGCTTTCTTGCCTTGCCACATCTTAAAAATAGTGATCTCCTGCAGAGAGCAGAAAGTAGCACAAGAGCATTACTGTCACAAACTCTTTCCAGGGAATCCGCAGTGACTCATTACGAGGCTGTAAATGTCTGGTGTGTGGATATTGGTGTACTCAGCAATGCCACCCAGCGATTTTACCGGTGACAATAAATAGGTCTTGTTTAATACAGAAGGTGCTACATGCAAAAAAGCAGCAGTAAACCTCAACACTTCCTACTCCTGCATTACAGGTGAGAACAGTCATAGGATTTTTTCTTTTTTTTTCCCATTTTTTTTTAACTAGGGTCCACCTAAACTGTTGTAATTCAACCCAATTCCCAAGAAGGGGTCTCAGGGACCATAGATAAGGATGTATCTGTGTTTTAATAATGGCAGCTCTTAGGCTAGGGTTAAATACATTGACCTCCATGTTCTATATTTGGCTTGTCCTGATAACTGAGTGCCACCAATTTTTAGGGACTTTGTGTGCTACCCTACAGGGCTTCTCTGTAAGTACCCTTGCAATGAAGAACTTAAAGGGAGTCTGTCACCCCTAAAATCGGTTTCAAAGTATGCATACCATCACATAGAGTAGGTGCCCCTAAAAATAATCATACCTTTCTTTTGAAAATCTGGTTGTCTAATGCTGAGAAATATTTATTTTTAGTTTTATGCAAATAAGGCATTCAATGCACCATGGGCCGTGCGTGCACCTCCACTTGGTGCACCATCACTCCTCCATTAGTACCTATCCTTCTTCAACTGAAATTTCAGAGCTGGTAGAGAATATGCAAGGGAAACCTGGTGCAGAAAGCAGAGCAGCCCCACCCATGGTGCACCAAGAAGAGTAGCCTCACCCATGGTGCACCAGGAAGAGTAGCCTCACTCATGGTGCGGCGAGCAGAGCAGCCTCACCCATGGTGCAGTGAGCAGAGCAGGCCTACCCATGGTGAAGTGAGCAGAGCAGCCCCACCCATGCTGCAGCGAGCAGAGCAGCCCCACCCATGGTGCACCAAACAGAGCAGCCCCACCCATGGTGCACCAAACAGAGTAGCCCCACCCATGGTGCACCAAACAGAGTAGCCCCACCCATGGTGCACCAAACAGAGCAGCCCCACCCATGGTGCACCAAACAGAGTAGCCCCACCCATGATGCAGCGAGCAGAGCAGCCCCACCCATGGTGCAATGAGCAAAGCAGCCCCACCCTTAGTGCAGCGAGCAAAGCATCACCACCCATGATGCACCAAGCACAGCAGCCCCACCCAGGGTGCACTGAGCAGCTCAGCCCCATCCACAGTGCACTGAAAACCTTATTTGTATAAAAAAAAAGTATAAAAAAATGATTTCTTAGAATAATAGAACCCCATTTTCCCAAGAAAGGTAATGTTATGTTTTAGGGCATCTATCCTACATGTTGTTAAGCTTACTTTGAAACTAATTTTCGAGGTGACAGACTCCCTTTAAAGGGTATTGACCAGGGGTGTAGCTATAGGGGTTCAGAGGTAGCAGTCGCTACTGGACCTAGCCCAAAGACCTTTGTGCCGCATAAGACACCAGTGTTATAGAAAGTGCATGCTGGTGAACTTACACCTCTGGCTGGAGGGAATTTACACCTCTGGCTTGGGGAAGGGGGGCCGAATCTGAACCCTTGCACCAGGGTCCATGAGCCTTTAGCTACGCCCTTGGTATTGACATGTTTAGAGCCTTGTAGATTTTGCCCCACTACGGAAATAAAAAAAATAAAAACTTTGCAAGTAGTAATTATAAATAAATATTTGTTTACAGCTCCTTTGCAGATCAATGTGTCTCCATGGTTATAAAATACAAGCAAACCCTTTGTAATCTGATCATATGATAATGTGTTATACATGGCCAATGAAAGGGAATGAGCGTTCATACAAATGGTTGTTAAAGGGAACCTGTCACCAGGATTTTGTGTATAGAGCTGAGGACAAGGGTTTCTAGATGGCCGTTAGCACATCCACAATACCCAGTCCCCATAGCTCTGTGTGCTTTTATTGTGTAAAAAAAACGATGTGATACATATGCAAATTACCCTGAGATGAGTCCTGTCCCTGACTCATCTCACATACAGGACTCATCTCAGGTTAATTTGCATATGTATTAAATTGGGTTTTTTTACACAATAAAAGCACACAGAGCTATGGGGACTGGGTATTGCGGATGTGCTAGCGGCCATCTAGCAACCCATGTCCTCAGCTCTATACCCAAAATCCTGGTGACAGGTTCCCTTTAACGCTGTTATTGCCCCATATAAACCTGCCATCATTCCCCATGACAAACAAGCAATAGCTGTTTTCTGGGGAGAATCACTGGTTGTCGGCAGCACATGCTCTGGTATAAATAGGGATGTGCTGCTGACAATAATAAAACTGTAAAAATCGCATTGACAAGTGCCGAGCCACATGGTATAAAGTCGCTTGGCTCTCGTATCGGGTGAAAAATCTAAATGGAACGTTATCATTTGTCTCCAATATTTTGCTAATGTATATTATGTAGAGTAGTATAAAATAGGCAATGAAAGTGAATGAGTGCAGGAGCTGACTACACATGATTTGTTTGCAGTCTGTTACCATAGCGATAAATAGGCTTGCATAGGAGCTGTACACAACTATAGAATATCTGTAATAAAGATCATCTGCAGAGTTGCATAATTGGTCACACTGGGGGGCATGGTCAGCACTGAGCTCCAAGGGACTAGGCCCCACCCATAAGGTTGCCACCCGACCGGTAAGTCACCAGCCAATCTGGTAATTTAATGCCCCTGCCAGCGCCG
Organism: Bufo bufo; assembly: GCF_905171765.1. Classification (NCBI taxonomy): domain Eukaryota; kingdom Metazoa; phylum Chordata; class Amphibia; order Anura; family Bufonidae; genus Bufo; species Bufo bufo. The sequence continues at coordinate 420,199,517 of NC_053394.1, forward strand.
GTAATTTTTTCAATAATAATTGCTGGTATTTTCTTATATGGACTGTTACTATTGGGTGCTTCCATTGTGGAGCGCTCATTAGTACTGCCTTTACTCCCACCCCTCCCCCCTACTTGTGTTAAGAAAAATAAAAACTCACTTCATCCATTTGATGGTGCCGTTGTGAACACTCACTGCTGACTGGTGGATAGGACTAGTGTTGATCACGAATATTCAAATTTTTATCGCGAATATAGGTACTTTGAAAATTCGCGAATATTTCAAATATAGTGATATATATTTGTAATTTCGAATATTTTTTTTTTTTTTTTATTAGCACACATGATCCCTCCCTGCTTCTAGCTTGTGGGCCAATGAGAAGTATATTTGACTTTAGGAGTAGTGTTGTTTGCGAATTTTCGTAATGCGAAAGAAGATTATAGCACTATATTAGCTAAATTGCTCTATATTCGTTTTTTTTCCCGAATATTCGCTATATTGCTATAACTTCGTTATAGCGAATATTCGAAAAAAAACAAATATAGAGCAATTTAGCTAATATAGTGCTATAATCTTTTTTTTATAGTTGTAATTTTTTTCCAATCTGGACTTCAGATGAGAAAAAAATTACAACTATCAGACAAAGAAGATTATAGCACTATATTAGCAAATTGCTCTATATTCGTTTTTTTTTTAATATTCGCTATATTGCTATATATTCTTGTTTTTGAATATTACGAATATTCGAAAAAACAAATATAGAGCAATTTAGCTAATATAGTGCTATAATCTTCTTTGTTTAATAGTTGTAAGTTGAAAAATTACGCATTACGTAAATTCGCATTACGAAAATTTGCATATTACACGATCATTACCATGCCGATTTTTCGAGTAAAAAAATCGTAGAATATAACGAATATTCGAATTTGCGAATATTCGACGAATATTCTACAAAATATTCGCGAAATATCGCAAATTCGAATATGACCCCTGCCGCTCATCACTAGAGAGGACCGGCGACACGTCATCACGCTGGAGCACAGGTCCTGAGATTCCAGTAAGCAACAAGTGTTCACAGCGGTGCGATCAAATGAATGTAGTGAGTTTTTTGTTTTGTTGAGTTTTTTTAGTTTTTTGCACAAGCAGTGAGGGGGGCATTAATAATTCTGGGGGGCACTAATGGGGCATTACTATTACTGGGGGACACTAATGGGGGCATTACTATTAATGGGGGGCACTAATGGGGGCATTTAATGGGTTATCCAATCCTACAAAAGCCCCCCAATATCCCGGGCCCCCCACACTGAATATACTTACCTGGCTCCCCTCGCCGCTCCCGCCCACGATGCTAGGAAGGCTCGTATCCGTCTGCAATTTGCTGCTCCCCTGACACCGTATGTTTTTATCCGCGCATGGGGAGAAGCAGCAGCGGCAGTGCAGGGTCCAGGAGCTGCGCAGGGAGCGGGGTAAGTATATCTAGTGTGGGAGGCACCAGCATATTGGGGTACTTTTTATAGGATTGGATAACCCCTTTAATTTTACTGGGGGCGCTAATGGGGGCATTATTTATTCTTGGGGCACTAATGGGGACATTACTATTACTAGGCGCACTAATGGCAGCACTATTAGTTCTAGGGGGTGCTAATAGGGAAATTATTAATTCTGCGGGGCTCTAATTGGGGCATTAATATTACTAAGGGTCACTAATGGGGGCATTATTAATTCTAGGGGCACTAATTGGGGAATTAATATTACTGGGAGGCACTAATGGAGGCATTACTATTACTGAGGGGCCTATTAATTCTAGGGGGTGCTAATGGGGGCATTATAAATTTTAGGAAGCACTAATCGGGGCATAAATATTACTGAGGGGCACTAATGGGGGCATTATTATTTGGGGCACTAATTTTACTGGGTGCACTAATGGGGGCACTATTAATTCTGGGGGGTGCTAATGGGGGCATTATTAATGCTAGGAGCCACATTATGACATAGCGACTTAACACCCTGTGTTAAGGCACGCCCCACAACCACACACCCTTTGGGGTGTGGCTTAACATGGCCAGTATTTTTTGTTGGGATAGGTGGCAACCCTACCCACCCCTTGGTGCACTGAAGCCCTAATTTGTATAATATAATATAATATAATAATATTCTCGGGACACCACAACCGATTTTCACAAGACAAGTATTATTTTAATCAGCAGTATCAACCCTAACGGACATTATGCCTAGGTTTACATGGTTGATCCTGCTGAGTGCTGATTTTTCAAATATGAATGTGTGATGAATAAGTAATATCTTACAAATCAGGAAGAGCATATTCATTTTATAGGATTGATTTTAGAATACTTAGCTGTAATGTCTGTCTATCAATCCGTATACATATATCCTGTCACTCAACCTTACCAATAGGAGCTGGCCCATGTTTATATTTAGTCTGACCATCCCTATCTGTTTTCGCAATTAGATGTCTTGAAGACAAAATACTAATAGAAAGAGCAGGCTGACACCGTCGGGGGTCAGACCCCAAACATTGGTATTTACGAACACAATCTACTCATACTTCATCTGAAGTGACCCTTTCACGGAAGGTGGTCTCACAGCGTATATTACACCTCCAGCTTGCTCCAGGATGCAGAACCCTGGTGATTGACACATGTCAGCTCGACGTGTCTGCTGCTGGTAAACAGAAGCACATACGTACAAAGAATGAATGAACTGCATTGACCATAGACTATATATCTGCATGCTAAACACGATCCTAAAATATCAGCTGGGTCAAGACTTGGCATCATACCAATTACTTCTTTGTACATGTATGTAAAATTATTGCATGTGAGAATGTCATTATGGAGTGGTGTCAATGGACCTGCCATATCAGAGGTAGGAGTAGAGCATTAAAGGGGTTTCCCAAGACTGGGAGCCCCATCAAACAAAAAGTCTCACCTGTTATTGGTGCTCCAGGTCCAGCACTAAGCTCCCTTCTCCTCAGTTTGTGATTACCCCCCCCTCCCCATGCATCTACATGAATGTCACCACTGCCAGACCATCATTGGTCTCAACATAGACAGAGGTCTCATGATGTGCCTGATTAGGTCATTGGGACAACAGATAAGCTGGCAGCAGTGACGCACAACGTAGACGGTAAGGTTAGTCATGCTTCTGGTCCAGCATGGACCAAAAGCAGAGGGAAAGAGAGTCTAGAGCTTGACCCAGATGGGTAAATTATTTTTATTTAATTTCGCACCCTGCCCAGCTATCTCAACAGGGGTCCAAGTCTTGGAGATCCCCTTTGATACATAACCTTTTTTTATGCCTTTAACTGCCACGCCCCTTAGATGCTGTGATCAATAGTGACCGCCACATCTAAGTGGTTAGATAGAAGGACGGAGCTCCCTCTGTCACACCATTAAACCACGTTCAAAGTGAGGTGTCAAAGGGTTACTATGGCAGCAGAGGACATCATAATGGACCATTGAGCTCTGGCAATGTATTTACTTTCCCTCATGAGATTAAAAAGAGGTAAAAAAAATAATATATATACAGTACAGACCAAAAGTTTGGACACACCTTCTCATTCAAAGAGTTTTCTTTATTTTCATGACTATGAAGGCATCAAAACTATGAATTAACACATGTGGAATTATATACATAACAAACAAGTGTGAAACAACGGAAATTATGTCATAATCTAGGTTCTTCAAAGTAGCCACCTTTTGCTTTGATTACTGCTTTGCACACTCTTGGCATTCTCTTGATGAGCTTCAAGAGGTAGTCACCTGAAATGGTCTTCCAACAGTCTTGAAGGAGTTCCCAGAGATGCTTAGCACTTGTTGGCCCTTTTGCCTTCACTCTGCGGTCCAGCTCACCCCAAACCATCTCGATTGGGTTCAGGTCCGGTGACTGTGGACGCCAGGTCATCTGGCGCAGCACCCCATCACTCTCCTTCATGGTCAAATAGCCCTTACTTTCAAAGTTTTCCCAATTTTTCGGCTGACTGACTGACCTTCATTTCTTAAAGTAATGATGGCCACTCGTTTTTCTTTACTTAGCTGCTTTTTTCTTGCCATAATGAAAATTCTAACAGTCTATTCAGTAGGACTATCAGCTGTGTATCCACCTGACTTCTCCTCAACGCAACTGATGGTCCCAACCCCATTTATAAGGCAAGAAATCCCACTTATTAAACCTGACAGGGCACACCTGTGAAGTGAAAACCATTTCAGGGGACTACCTCTTGAAGCTCATCAAGGGAAGAGTGTGCAAAGCAGTAATCAAAGCAAAAGGTGGCTACTTTGAAGAACCTAGAATATGACATATTTTCAGTTGTTTCACACTTGTTTGTTATGTATATAATTCCACATGTGTTAATTCATAGTTTTGATGCCTTCAGTGTGAATCTACAATTTTCATAGTCATGAAAATAAAGAAAACTCTTTGAATGAGAAGGTGTGTCCAAACTTTTGGTCTGTACTGTATATATATATATATATATATATATATATATATATATATATACACAATTAAAATCTAAAACAAATAAGCATACAAAACTAATTAATTATTTATAAAAATAATTAAATATAAAAATAAATATAAAAGTATGTAAAATATAATAGTTAAAATATTTTAAAAATTAATTATTTTCATGTTATTTAACCTGTAAGGCTGTAAAAAAAAACAATGGCAGAATTGCTCTCTTTTGATCACTGTGCCACTGAAAAATGAAGTAAAAAACGATCAAAAGATATATGTACCCCATAATGGCACCTCAAAATAAAAAGGACTCACATAGTTCTTGCGATGGAAAAATAAAAAAGTGATGGTTCCCAGAATGTGGCAACACAAAAACATGATAATAAAAAAAAAAAATGTTTTCATATTGTGCAAAAGAAAATCAGACCGGTGTAAGTAAGAAAGTGTGGCACTGGTGAAGCATCAGAATGGGAGCAAGGGTGATCAGTAAGGTAAGCATGACAGAACTTTTATATTTTTTTAAGTTAATTAGCCGGACAATTAGCCACTGCTTGAAGACCCCAATCAGGTCACATCTAAATCCCACCTTACACCTTGGAAATGATGCAAGGTTAACACGTTGAGCTGGAAAGATGCCAGGGCAGAACACTGAACATAGTCTTCAAGGAAAAGCCATAAACAGTTCAAACAATGAGTCAAAACGGTGAATTTTACGTCCCCCTACGGCAAGCTTAGCTTATTTATACTTGGATTCAAAGTCACAACCTGAATTCCTTCAAAAGCTCGAAAAGCAGAGGTGGAACATGAGTCAATATACAGCGGTCAATGGAAACATCCTATTCTTACCAGGGCTTAGGGAGGGAAGGCTACCAGCACTCAGGTTTGTGTTGGCTTGAGTTTGGAAAAATAACACAGAAAACCCTCATCTGTTATATTACTGGAACTGGCAAGATGGGAGTGTTACAGTAATTATGGGATGGCTGTTGGTCAGGTTTCAAGATAAATGGCGTCCCTCCTCACGCTTGGATTCGTTCAAGAGATGTCGCAACATGGCGGTCTAAAAATAAGAGGGATGGCTGCCAGGTCTTACCTGCTACTCAAAGTGCTGATGAATCTTCCAACTCTGGGATTAGTGAGATGGTTTCTGGACTGGCCATCTGCACTGGGAATATATATTACATTTCCTACAAGTGGTTGTGTTTTTTTTGCATGTGGTTTTTAGTGAATTTTTATTTTAGAAAGTACGGGAACTAAATTAAGTAAAAAATAAAAATGTGAAAAATGCATTGACGAGAAGTTGAGAATTATGATGCCTTGTCCATCCTGGGTGTAGACGGTGTTGCGGTGACTGCATCAGAGTGAGAAATTTTATTCCTAAAAAAATATATATAATTAAAACTAAAAACTTTCCAGGTCCTATTTAACAGCGATGAGTTAACCGATTCTATCAGTAATAATAAGTCAGAGCATTTGGACGTGTATTTTTTTTCCTTGAAGACATTTCACTGGTCATCCGACTGGCTTTCTCAATTAGAATGGGTTCAGTCATGGAGGTAAGATGTTTATTGCATTTGCACTACTGAAGCTATTAGGTGTGATTAAACTGCCTTAGGTGAGGTGTTAGAGCCACATTGTAAGTGGATATAGGCCCCTAAAGCCTGCTATGGACTGCGGGTGGAAAACTGCTAACCAAGTGACGATTTTGTTCTATGGACATTGCATGGTGTGAACAAACACTACGACTGTGATTGGTCATTTTTGTTTTTCCTTATGTGTGAATAAACACCAAACTGTTGAAGTTAAAGACTGTGTGATTGCCTCTATACTGCATCCGCTAGCCTGTCTACCAGAGCAAAACCCCACAATTGGTGTTGGATGCGGGCAAACGCAGTGAGGCAGGCATGAAGGCCGAAAAGTTCTTTTGTTTTTTCTGGGAACAAGTGCATGTCCTATATTATGCAGGCAAGGGTACGACCTGTGTTCCCGGATAAAATGGAGGCGGTCATGAAAGCCCTCCTGGAGGCTAACTTGCAGCAGCGGGAGGCTAACAAGCAGCAGCAGCAGGAAACTAACCAGCTGCTATTACAACATGTAATGGCGTTGCAAGCGGCCGGAGCGTCCCAGAACGTTTACGATGCCCGGAAAGCTGTCCGTGCGGCGTTCTCTAAGATGTAACATGCGGTCAAAAGACCAAAAAAATCCCTTTAGGGGTCTCTAACTGATACTAAAATATATCTTTATTCATTCATTGTTAAAATCGTGATTCACTGATTCTATAAAAGAAAACACCTAATATTAAAACTTTCAGATTTCAGTGAGATGTAGAATGTATTAGCTTCTCATATATTTGACTATCCACTATAGATTGTTACTCACAACAACTCAGGGATATGGTTACAGTCAATGTTTATTAATATACACTCACCTAAAGAATTATTAGGAACACCATACTAATACGGTGTTGGACCCCCTTTTGCCTTCAGAACTGCCTTAATTCTACGTGGCATTGATTCAACAAGGTGCTGATAGCATTCTTTAGAAATGTTGGCCCATATTTATAGGATAGCATCTTGCAGTTGATGGAGATTTGAGGGATGCACATCCAGGGCACGAAGCTCCCGTTCCACCACATCAAAAAGATGCTCTATTGGGTTGAGATCTGGTGACTGTGGGGGCCATTTTAGTACAGTGAACTCATTGTCATGTTCAAGAAACCAATTTGAAATGATTGGAGCTTTGTGACATGGTGCATTATCCTGCTGGAAGTAGCCATCAGAGGATGGATACATGTTCTCATTCTGTTTACCCCAAATTCGGACTCTACCATTTGAATGTCTCAACAGAAATCGAGACTCATCAGACCAGGCAACATTTTTCCAGTCTTCAACAGTCCAATTTTGGTGAGCTTGTGCAAATTGTAGCCTCTTTTTCCTATTTGTAGTGGAGATGAGTGGTACCTGGTGGGGTCTTCTGCTGTTGTAGCTCATCCGCCTCAAGGTTGTACGTGTTGTGGCTTTACAAATGCTTTGCTGCATACCTCGGTTGTAACGAGTGGTTATTTCAGTCAACGTTGCTCTTCTATCAGCTTGAATCAGTCGGCCCATTCTCCTCTGACCTCTAGCATCCACAAGGCATTTTTGCCCACAGGACTGCCGCATACTGGATGTTTTTCCCTTTTCACACCATTCTTTGTAAACCCTAGAAATGGTTGTGCGTGAAAATCCCAGTAACTGAGCAGATTGTGAAATACTCAGACCTGCCCATCTGGCACCAACAACCATGCCACGCTCAAAATTGCTTAAATCACCTTTCTTTCCCATTCTGACATTCAGTTTGGAGTTCAGGAGATTGTCTTGACCAGGACCACACCCCTAAATGCATTAAAGCAACTGCCATGTGATTGGTTGACTAGATAATTGCATTAATGAGAAATAGAACAGGTGTTCCTAATAATTCTTTAGGTGAGTGTATATAACTATCATGGTAAATCACCCATGAAGGTACTTGGAGCGAGGGATCAGTTTTCTGTGCTCATGTCTATCCAGTTTGAACCAGAGATGAAGGGCTTTCACTGTCTTGTCATAGCACTAGGATATTGGCCAGATGAGAGTTAATTATTTTTATTTTATATGTGATTTTGCTGTACCACTCAGTACACCGTGTTCCTAATACGTGGCCAGTTGTATGCAGTGTGCCAATTGTCTCAACTGTTCAAACACACTCTGTATGTATGCCACTTAGTGATTTGGAGGAGATTATACCTTGTTGCAACAACTGGCAATATTTTTTCACCAATTGGCAAAACTTGTATATTGTCCCTCTTATATTACTGGTTCTGTGTGTTGCCAGTTGATTGCGACACAGTAACTGAGTTTCGAAATCTCTCCTATATTCAGTTAACTCTTAACTATGCCTCATATTCCTAGTCAGCTAAGCCTAAGTTTATTTAATGTTAACAACCTGCCATTTGTCGGTTGCTATCTGGTCTGAAACTGGTTCTATTACTCCAACTAGTTCTCTCACTGTGTTCTGCCTAAAACGTAACACTGCACTATGGCGCCCCTCCCGACATGTTTCACCTGGTGTGGCTTCGTCAGGGGAAGTGGGGTCCTTAGATCTCTAAGATGTCCCCCTCAGATGACGTCGAGACCTATCTGGCGATGTTCGAAAAAAGGTGGCCGTAAAGGAGAAACTACCCCGAGACCAGTGGGCTGAGGTTGTCGCTCCGTTCCTGGCGTCTAGACCCCAGCAAGTGTTTTTTGATCTCCCAGATGATCAAGCGGCCGACTACCCGACCGTAAAAAGGTGAGATCCTGGCAAGACTGGGGGTAAATATATTGGTTCGGGCTCAGCGGGTGCACCAGTGGGAATTTAACTTGGCTGAACCCGCCAGACCACAATATTATGACCTGCTACACCGGTTGCAGAAATGGCTGCAGCCTGACATATTGACTCCCACTACTATGCTGGACTGTCTGTTGGCGGATGTGTTTTGGAGGGCTTTGCCGTACCCTCTCCAGCACTGGATCGGCCAGGTGTCTCCTGGTAATGCCTTAGAGATGGTCCACCTGGTGGAGCACTACGAGGCCACAAGAAATCTACAGGGGGTTCTTTTGGGAGGGGGCCAATTAAACCCCGGAAATCTCCACCCCAGACTTGGCGCCCGATGCCAGCCAAACCCGCCCGGGACGTATCCCCTGCAGACCCAGCCCTGGTGGTTTGCTGGTGGTGTCACGAGCCTGGACACATAAGGGCCGACTGTCCCCATCGGGGTGAACCCATGGATACCAACTATGGCTACCAACACTCATTGTATGCCAGGAAGCTTTGTGCCACAGGTACCTTTGAGACTGTAGACAATAGCCACCTGTGCCAGGTGGAAGTGGGGGACCCTCTGGCCGTGGCACTGCTGGATTCAGGTGTCCCTGGTAAGAACTGCCCTGGTGCAGCCCGTCGAGTATACTGGCCGAAAGGTTGGCATTGTGTGCATTCATGGGGACTTAAAGGACTGTCCCACCACCCTGATCTCTATATCAACGGTGGCCGGCAGGTGGAGTCATGAGGTGGCCGTCGCCACAAAATTACTGTATAAACTAATAATTGGGAGAGACTTCCCCGGTTTACCGGCACTATGGTGGCCGGACAGATGTGACCCTAGCAGAGTGGCCCGGGAACCTGAGTCCGAAGGGCCAGTGGTAGGGGTGACCGCCACTTCAGTGGAAGAGGGGGAGACAATCCCGTTAAGTGTGATGGTGGGAGACATGGAGGACTTGCCGCCAGGTCCCGAGCTAGCCAACCTCAATGTCTCCGGGATAATTTTGGTACTGCACAACATTGGGACCCAACCCTATCCCGAGCCTGGGAAAATTTATTAATAATAGATGGGGAACCACAGCAACCAGTGCAGAGTCGGTTTTTCCCCGTTTTGTGGTTCGTCAAGAGATGTTTGTCACTGCCGGCTCTAGGAGAGATCTTAGAAGTTCAGATAGACGGAAGACTCAGGAGTCGATCTGACAGATCTCTATTGTTTTCATTGTTGCTGACAGGTTTCCACCCCTTCGCAGGTGTTGCTCATTATCAGTCAGGTGGCCCCTTTATATGTTCCGCCTTTCACTGGTTTCCCTGCGGCTAATAGTTCTTATGAGGAGTGTTCTGCTTGTGTGGTGATTCTCCTGTTCCAGTTGCTTCTCAAGCTAAGTCATTTCCCTTTCCTTTCTTGTTGTGTCTGTCCTTACTAGGCCTTAGGGAGACACTGGCTCCTTCAGGTTGGAAGGAGCTGGTTGCCTCTTTCCCTGTACCCTAAGCTGAGGGTTTGGTGCAGTGTGTCAGCAGTCTTAGGTTCCCGTGCATGTGTATTTCTACCTTTGAGACTTGAACATGTGGTTAGCAGCTTAGGGAGAGAGTCAGGGTTTGCTAGGAGATGACCTCTTTATTCTCTAGGCTTGAGGCCTAGTCTGCAGTTGTTTTGTTGTTTTTCCCTTTGGTTGTCTTTCCTTCCCCGTACTACCAGTGACATTATTAGCCGCCGAATGGCATTACTGTTTCCCCTGCTCTGTGTTGTCATGGATCCTGTCTCTGCACTGGTGGATCGCATGCAGGGGTTGTCGCTGGAGGTAGCAGACCTCCGTGAAACTGTTGCAAGGTGTCAGGTGTCTGTCTCCGCAAGTGGAGTCCAGACCTGCTCTGAACCTAAGATCGCCCTCCCGGACCGATTTGCCCGAGGTAGTGACAACTTTGTTCGGTTCAAGGAGTCATGTAAACTTTATTTTCGCTTACGCCCTCACTCTTCTGGTGACGAGAGTCAAAAGGTGGGGATCGTTATTTCTTTATTGAAAGGTGACGCTCAATCCTGGGCCTTTTCTTTGGCGACCGGATCCCAATCCCTCCAGTCGGTGGATAGTTTTTTCAGAGCCCTGGGATTTATTTATGACGACCCAGATCGAGTTTCTCTGGCTGAATCTATGTTGTGCGGCTTGCATCAGGGAAATCAGTCTGCTGAGTTCTACTGCTCTGAATTCAAGAGGTGGGCAACTGATTCTGAATGGAATGACCCTGCCCTCCGGAGTCAGTACTGTCAGGGGCTTTCTGAGAGACTAAAAGATGCCCTAGCACTCCATGAAAATCCTGTTTCATTAGAAGCTGCCATGTCTTTTGCGGTGCGAATTGATAGACGTCTGAGGGAAAGGTGCAAGACTCCGTTCTCTCGGGACGTATTACCTGAAGGGATGTCGGTCCCCTCTGACACTCAGGGATGTCGCTGGAGGTAGCAGACCTCTGTAAAACTGTTGCAAGGTGTCAGGTGTCTGTCTCCGCCAGTGGAGTCCAGACCTGCTCTGAACCTAAGATCGCCCTCCCCGACCGATTTGCCCGAGGAAGTGACAACTTTGTTCGGTTCAAGCAGTCATGTAAACTTTATTTTTGCTTACGCCCTCACTCCTCTGGTGACGAGAGTCAAAAGGTGGGGATCGTTATTTCTTTATTGAAAGGTGACGCTCAATCCTGGGCCTTTTCTTTGGCGACCGGATCCCAATCCCTCCAGTCGGTGGATAGTTTTTTCAGAGCCCTGGGATTTATTTATGACGACCCAGATCGAGTTTCTCTGGCTGAATCTATGTTGTGCTGCTTGCATCAGGGAAATCGGTCTGCTGAGTTCTACTGCTCTGAATTCAGGAGGTGGGCAACTGATTCTGAATGGAATGACCCTGCCCTCCGGAGTCAGTACTGTCAGGGGCTTTCTGAGAGACTAAAAGATGCCCTAGCACTCCATGAAAATCCTGTTTCATTAGAAGCTGCCATGTCTTTTGCAGTGCAAATTGATAGACGTCTGAGGGAAAGGTGCAAGACTCCGTTCTCTCGGGACGTATTACCTGAAGGGATGTCGGTCCCCTCTGACACTCAGGGTACTGAGACACCTGAGCCCATGTTTGGAGCAATTGGGACAGGTCTCTCCAGATCCTGGTGATAAGAACTTCAGGGCTAGAAAGAGACTATTTTGCGGTAAAGAGGGTCATTTTATCAATGTTTGTCCCTATGTAAAATATTAAGGCGAGAAAAAAATAAAAGGAGTTACCAATAAGTTTTGTTCTCTAACTCTTGGCAGAGTAGTTGGGGAATCTGAGAACATGCTCTTGTCTTTTACTGGTAGTACCCGTTTTCTCCTGCCTGCCAGGGTGGCGCTAGATTCCATGAATATTGATGTAGAGGTACTTTTGGACAGCGGGGCAGGGGTTAACCTTGTGGTTGACCAGTTTGTCCTGATGCATGGTTTTAAATCTAATGCACTGGACAAAGAGATCTCAGTGTTCCCTATTGATTCTGCCCCCCTTTCTCAAAAATCTTTGACTCACATGGTGCAGGATATCCATTTAAAGGTGGGGGATTCTCATGTTGAAGGTATTTCTTGTTTTATAATGAAGGGTTTGCCGGCCCCTCTGGTTCTAGGGTTGCCATGGCTGTCCAAACATAATCCTGTCATTAATTGGCAAGCGAGACAGATCAAGGGCTGGAGTGATTACTGTATGGACAACTGTCTCGTCACATCCCTTGCTGGGATATCCACTAAGATGTTGCCCCCATTTCTCTCTGATTCCTCTGATGTGTTCGCTAAGGGTGTGGATCAGGAGTTACCCCCTCATAGAGAATATGATTGCCCTGTCAATCTGATTCCCGGAGCAAAGTTGCCAAAGTCTCGGTTGTATAACCTGTCTGAACCCGAAAGAGTTGCTATACGAAAGTATATTACTGAGAGTTTGGCAAAGGGACACATCAGACCATCTAAGTCACCTTTGGCTGCAGGGTTCTTTTTTGTAAAGAAAAAAGATGGGACATTGAGACTGTGTCTAGATTTCCGAGAGTTGAATCGCATCACTATCCGTGATCCTTATCCCCCTTCCCCTGATCCCAGATTTATTCAACCAGATTGTTGGAGCTAAGGTGTCTTCTAAATTAGACCTAAAAGGGGCATATAATCTGGTCAGGTATAAAGGAAGGGGATGAATGGAAGACTGCGTTTAATACCCCAGAGGGTCATTTTGAGAACTTGGTCATGCCTTTTAGTTTGACCAATACCCTGGCAGTATTTCAAGATTTCATCAATGACATTTTTCATCATTTGGTGGGAAGGTTTGTTGTTGTATACCTGGATGACATATTGATTTACTCGCCCGACATAGAGAGTCATCAGGATCATTTGAGACAAGTCTTGCTGATCCTCCGGGAGAATATGTTATATGCCAAGATTGAAAAATGGGTGTTTGCTGTTCAAGAGATTTCTTTTCTGGGTTACCTGCTTTTCGCTTCGGGCTTTCGCATGGATCCCGAAAAAGTCTGTGCGGTCTTGGAATGGGATCTGCCCGAGAATCAGAAAGCGCTTATGAGGTTTTTGGGGTTTACCAATTACTACAGAAAATTTACCTTGAATTATTCCACTGTTGTCAAACCTCTGACTGACATGACTAAGAAAGGGGTGGATTTCTCTTTCTGGTCGGAAGAGGCGTTACATGTTTTTTCCACTATAAAGAAATGTTTATCTTCTGCTCCCATTTTGGCGCAGCCTAATGTGTCTCAGCCATTTATTGTTGAGGTGGACGCATCAGAAGTGGGAGTTGGTGCAGTTCTGTCGCAGGGTCCTTCTCCTGGCAAATGGCGCCCTTGTGCTTTTTAACCACTTCCCATCTGGGCCCTTTGCCCCCTTCCTGACCAGGCCAAATTTTGCAAAACTGACATATCTCACTTTATGTGGTAATAACTTTGGAACGCCTTTATTTATCCAAGTCATTCAGAGATTGTTTTCTCGTGACACATTGTACTTCATGATAGTCATAAATTTGAGTCAAAATATTTCACCTTTATTTATGAAAAAATCCCAAATTTACCCAAAAATTTGAAAAATTCGCAATTTTCTAAATTTCAATTTCTCTGCTTTTAAAACAGAAAGTGATACCTCATAAAATATTTATTATTTAACATTCCCCATATGTCTACTTTATGTTGGCATCATTTTGGAAATGTCATTTTATTTTTTTAGGACGTTAGAAGGCTTAGAAGTTTAGAAGGAATTCTTCAAATTTTTAAGAAAATTGCCAAAATCCACTTTATAAGGACCAGTTCAGGTCTGAAGTCACTTTGTGGGGCCTACATAGTGGATACCCCCATAAATGACCCCATTGTAGAAACTACACCCCTCAAGGTATTCAAAACCGATTTTACAAACTTTGTTAACCCTTTAGGCGTTCCACAAGAATTAAAGGAAAATGGAGATCAAATTTTAAAATTTCACTTTTTTGGCAGATTTTCCATTTTAATCAATTTTTTTCTTTAACACATCGATGGTTAACAGCCAAACAAAACTCAATATTTATTACCCAGATTCTGCGGTTTACAGAAACACCCCACATGTGGTCATAAACTGCTGTATGGGCACACGGCAGGGCGCAGAAGAAAAGGAACTCCACATGGTTTTTAGATGCCATGTCCCATTTGAAGCCCCCTGATGCACCCTTACAGTAGAAACTCCCAAGAAGTGACCCCATTTTGGAAACTAGGGGATAAGGTGCCAGTTTTATTAGTACTATTTTTGGGTACATATGATTTTTTGATCATTCATTATAACACTTTATGGGGCAAGGTGACCAAAAAATTGGTTGTTTTAGCACAGTTTCTATTTATTTATTTTTACAGCGTTCACCTGAGGGGTTCAGTCAAGTGACATTTTTATAGAGCAGATTGTTACGGACGTGGCGATACCTAATATGTATACTTTTTCTCATTTATTAAAGTTTTACACAATAATAGCATTTTTGAAACCAAAAAATTATGTTTTAATGTGTCCATGTTCTGAGAGCTATAGTTTTTTTATTTTTTGAGAGATTTTCTTATGTAGGGGCTCATTTTTTGCGGGATGAGGTGACGGTTTTATTGGTACTATTTTGTGGGACATACGCATTTTTGATCACTTGGTGTTGCACCTTTTGTGATGCAAGGTGACAAAAATTGCTTGTTTTGACACAGTTTTTATTTTTCTATTTTTACGGTGTTCACCCGAGGGGTTAGGTCATCTGATATTTTTATAGAGCTGGTTTTTACGGACGCGGCAATACCTAATATGTATACTTTTTTTTATTTGTTTCACTTTAACACAATAATAGCATTTTTGAAACCAAAAAAATGATGTTTTAGTGTCTCCATGTTCTAAGAGCTATAGTTTTTTTATTTTTTAAGAGATTTTCTTATGTAGGGGCTCATTTTTTGCGGGATGAGGTGACGGTTTTATTGGTACTATTTTGTGGGACATACGCGTTTTTGATCACTTGGTGTTGCACCTTTTGTGATGCAAGGTGACAAAAATTGCTTGTTTTGACAGTTTTTTTTTTTTTTTTTACGGTGTTCACCCGAGGGGTTAGGTCATGTGATACTTTTATAGAGCTGGTTTTTACGGACGCGGCGATACCTAATATGTCTATTTTATTTTAATTTTTCTATTTTTTTTTTTTTTTTTTTATTCCTTACTTGGGAACTTTTTTTTTTTACATGTGAAACTTTATTTTATTTTATTTTTTCAACCCTTTATTTTATTTTTATTTTTTTTTACACTTTTCGTCCCCCATAAGGTCATACAAGACCTCTGGGGGACATTTACTTCACTTTTGATTTTTTTTTTCACAGTTGATTTCTCCTGTAACTGGGGCTGACATAGTAGCCCCAGTTACAGAAGAAATGCACCCCTATAGAGGCTGTACAGCAGCAATCCTGCGCTGTACAGCCTCACAGCAGGGCTGATCGAGGTCTCTGAGAGACCTCACACAGCTCCTGCACACTCCGGTCACGGCGGTCACATGACCGCCGGGCCGGAACAGGAAGCGCTGTGCGCTTCCTTCTCTGCAGACACAGCGCTCGGTGAGCGCTGTGTCTGCAGCGATCGTGGAGGCAGGGACACCTGGGCACTGTCCCTGCCTCCTCTCTGGGTTGCCCTGCTGTCACTGACAGCGGGCAACCCGATCAGCAGCTGCACGATTAGCGTGCAGCTGCTATTTCTGACAGGACGTTTTAAAACGTGCTGTCAGAAATAGACGTCCACCCATAGGACGTTTATATCCTATGGGCGGACGTGAGGCGGTTAAAAAAAAAAACTCTCTTCTGCCGAGAGAAATTATGATGTTGGAAATAGAGAGCTGCTGGCCATTAAGTTGGCCATTGAGGAATGGCGTTATTGGTTAGAAGGAGCAATTCATCTCATTACTGTATTTACCAATCATAAAAATCTGGCCTACCTGGAGTCGGCTAAACGTTTGAACCAAAGGCAGGCCAGATGGTCTTTGTTTTTTACCAGATTTAATTTCATTGTCACTTTTCTCCCTGGGGTCAAGAATGTCAAGGTGGATACCTTGTCGCATAGCTTCCCTGGGAGGGGGGGGGGAGGTGATACTGAGGATCCTGGTCCGATTTTGGCTGATGGGGTGGTTGTATCCGCCCTCTATCCTGAACTGGAGGCCGAGGTGTTAGAAGTTCAGGGAGAAGCACCTGATTCCTGTCCCCCAGGGAAGTTTGTTCCTTCTGAGCTTTGTCACAAGGTGTTTAAGGAACATCATGATACTGTCTTTGCTGGACACCCTGGGAGCAGATCCGCTGTTGATCTAATTTCTCGGAGATTCTGGTGGCCGGGTTTACGTAAGAGTGTTGAGGGCTATGTGGCAGCTTGTGAGACCTGTGCACGTGCCAAGGTGACTCATACTCGGCCCTCAGGATCTCTTCTTCCTTTGTCCATCCCATCCCGTCCCTGGATGCACTTGTCCATGGACTTTATCACCGATTTGCCCAGTTCTTCTGGGATGACGGTGATTTTGGTGGTGGTCGACCGCTTCAGTAAGATGGCACACTTTATTCAATTTTCTGGTTTACGCAATGCCAAAACTCTGGCTCGGACTTTTGTTGATAACATTGTGAAATTACACGGCATTCCCCCTGATGTGGTGTCTGATAGAGGGACTCAATTTGTTTCCAGATTCTGGAAGTCTTTCTGTACTCGCCTGGGGATTCGTTTGTCCTTCTCTTCGGCTTTTCACTCTCAGTCGAACGGACAAACTGAACGCACTAACCAGAATCTGGAGACATATTTGAGGTGTTTTGTCCCTGAGAATCAGGAGGAGTGGTCTTCCTTTTTGTCATCAAGGAAAAATCCCAGCAGCGTGTCTTGAATATACATGATGTTTTATTGCATCAAATCAAAAGATGTCCTCAATCCAGGATGCGTTTCGGCAAGCATGCCTTTATCAACAGATACAGGTATACTAAAATAACCAGGTATATATAATAGGATAACTCCTCCCCTTATGACATCATGATCACCTCCCATCTACTCAACAGGTGTGTCTGGTCTGGACCTGAATGTGGGTGATTTTCTGTGGTTGTCCACTAAGAACATTAAGTTGAAGATGCCATCCTGGAAGTTAGGTCCAAGATTTATTGGTCCATACAAGATCTTTGCCATTATTAATCCGGTTTCTTTTCGCCTTGAACTTCTGCAGGCTTGGAAGATCCATAATGTCTTCCATAAATCTTTGTTAAAGAGTTATGTGGAACCTGCTGTACCATCTTCCTTGCCATCTCCACCTGTCATGGTTGACGTGAATCTGGAGTTTCAAATTTCCAATAAATTATTGACTCTCGTGACCTTCGGGGTTCCCTCCAATACCTCGTCCATTTGAAGGGTTACGGTCCGGAGGAGAGAATGTGGGTCCCGGCGACTGATGTGAATGCCAGTCGGCTGCTGAGGGCTTTTCACAGAGCCCACCCTGATAAAGATGGTCCTGGGTGCCCGGAGGTTACCCGTGGAAGGGGGGGTACTGTCACCGCCGGCTCTGGGAGAGATCTTAGAAGTTCAGATAGACGGTAGAGACAGGAGTCGATCTGACAGATCTCTATTGTTTTCATTGTTGCTGACAGGTTTCCACCCCTTCAGAGGTATTGCTCATTATCAGTCAGGTGGCCCCTTTATATGTTCCACCTTTCACTGGTTTCCCTGCTGCTAATAGTTCT
Organism: Bufo bufo; assembly: GCF_905171765.1. NCBI lineage: Eukaryota > Metazoa > Chordata > Amphibia > Anura > Bufonidae > Bufo > Bufo bufo. The sequence goes on from NC_053394.1 coordinate 420,217,508, forward strand.
TCTGATGAGTGCTCTGCTTGTGTGGTGATTCTCCTGTTCCAGTTGCTTCTCAAGCTAAGTCCTTTCCCTTTTCTTGTTGTGTCTGTCCTGACTAAGCCTCAGGGAGACACTGGCTCCTTCAGGTTGGAAGGAGCTGGTTGCCTCTTTCCATGTTCCCTAAGCTGAGGGTTTGGTGCAGTGTGTCAGCAGTCTTAGGTTCCTGTGCAAATGTATTTCTACCTTTGAGACTTGCACATGTGGTTAGCAGCTTAGGGAGAGAGTCAGGGTTTGCTAGGAGGTGACCTCTTTATTCCCTAGGATTGGGGCCTAGTCTGTAGTTGTTTTGTTGTTGTTCCCTTTGGTTGTCTTTCCTTCCCCGTACTACCCGTGACAATGTTTTATCGAGTAAACCAGCTGCGAGGTGAATCCGTTGAACAGTTGGTGGTGCCCCAGGCTTATCGCAAACTCGCGTTAGATTTAGCCCACCAGCATGTTCTCGGGGGTCATCTGGGACTGCAAAAAAAGCCGGACCGGATTCTACCGTAGTTTTTCTGGCCCAGTGTGTTCAGAGAGGTAGAAGAATATTGTAAGTATTGCCCAACCTGCCAGAAAACGAGCCCCCAGCCACATTTCAGCAGTCCCCTGGTACCTCTCCCGATTATTGAGGTCCCGTTCGAGCGAATCGCTATGGATCTCGTAGGCCCAGTACCGAAGTCTGCTAGAGGACACCAGCACATCTTGGTTGTCCTCGACTACGCCACTCGGTACCCAGAGGCAGTGCCACTGCGTCATACATCAGCCAAACTCATAGCTAAGGAGTTAATGGAGATGTTTTTTCGAGTGGGTCTGCCTAAGGAGGTTCTAAGTGAACAAGGGACCCCGTTTAGGTCCAAGGTCATGAGGGAACTCTGTAAGTTGCTCCACATAAAACAGCTACGGATGTCCGTGTATCATCCGCAAACGGATGGCCTGGTAGAGAGGTTTAATCAAACATTAAAAAATATGCTAAAAAGAGTGGTCTCTAAGGATGGGAGGGACTGTGACCTTCTTCTGCCCTATCTCATGTTCGCAGTGCGAGAGGTGCCCCAGGCCTCTACTGGGTTCTCGCACTTCAAACTGCTATACGGCAGACACCCTCGCGGTCTGTTGGACGTGGCCAAAGAGGAGTGGGAACAACAACCCACACCGCACAGAAGTGTTGTTGAGTACGTCACCTAGATGCAAAGACGGATGGAAAGAGTTTTACCTCTGGTTAGGAAGCATATGGAGGCAACGCAGCGAGCCCAGAGTAGGATCTATAATCGTCAGGCTCGGGTCCGGACCTTTACCAGGGTGATCGGGTATTGGTTCTGGTACCAACCGTAGACAGTAATTTCCTAGCTAGGTGGCATGGGCCCTATGAGGTGCTTGAAAAAATTGGAGAGGTAGATTACAAGGTACACCAGCCAGGGAGGCGAAAGCCGGAGCAGGTGTACCATGTAAATCTGCTCAAACCCTGGAAAGATAGGGAAACCTGTACGGAAGACAGCCCACGACCAGGGTTCCTAGGGGAAGTGGTTTCGGCCCCTCTGTCTGAAGCAAGGGAAGCGGCTGCCACAATGAAAATTTCTGACAGCCTCTCCTCTAAACAGGCTCAGGAAGCCAGGGAGTTCATTAGTCGGAACACAAATGTGTTCTCGGACCTCCCTGGATGCACTTCCATAGTCCGACATGACATTATCACTGAGCCTCAGGCAAAAATCAGGTTAAAACCATACTGGGTACCCGAGGCTCGGCGACAAGCCATCGAGGAGGAAGTGCAGCTAATGCTCCAGCTAGGTGTCATCGAGGAGTCAAAAAGTTAATTGGCCAGTCCGATAGTCTTAATACCCAAGCCGGACGGGACATTGCGGTTTTGTAACGACTTCCGCAAACTGAATGAGGTGTCCAAGTTTGACGCATATCCCATGCCCCGAGTGGATGAGCTTATTGAGAAGTTGAGCCAAGCCCGGTATTTTTCTGTGTTAGACCTCACCAAAACGGCTTTCATCACACCATAGGGGCTGTATCAGTACAAGGTATTACCCTTTGGTCTACATGGCGCTCCCACCACGTTTCAAAGGCTAATGAACATTGTACTCTGTCCACATCGTCGGTACGCTTCTTCCACAGCACCGACTGGGAAAGTCACCTACCTAAAGTACAGGCTGTAGTGGACTCCCTTAGGAAGGCTGGCTTAACCACTAACCCAAAAAAGTACACAATAGGGTTAGAAGAGACCAAGTACCTGGGGTATGTAATTGGTCGCAGAACTATTAAACCTCAGGTGAACAAAATTGAAGCAATTAGGAATTGGCCCCGACCTGTCACTACTCGCCAAGTAAAGTAGTTCCTGGGTATGGTAGGGTACTATATGAGGTTTGTCCCCAATTTTGCTACTGTCGCCGCACCATTGACAGGCCTTTTGAAAAGGAATGCAATTCAGTGACGGTTCAGTGGAATGAGCAGGCGGAAAAGACTTTCTCCGCTTTGAAGTCTGCCCTGTGTGGGTCCCCGGTATTGGTGATGCCTGACTTCAAGAGGTAGTTTGTGGTACAGACCGATGCCTCTGAAGTAGGCCTTGGAGCTGTACTCTCTCAGGAAATCAATAGGGAGGAACATCCTGTTGTTTTCCTGAGCCGGAAGCTTACCCCAGCCGAGACTAGGTACAGTATAGAGGAGAGAGAGCGCCTGGCCATCAAGCAGGCACTCGAGTCTCTCTGCTATTATCTGTTGGGGAGAAAGTTCCTTCTGGTGACCGACCACTCCCCTCTCAAGTGGATGAGCTAAGCCAAAGAGAGGAATGCTTGGGTCACCAGATGGTTCTTATCTTTACAAAACTTCAAGTTTTCCGTGGAACATAGGGCAGGCAGGTTACAGGGAAACGCAGATGCCCTGTCCCGGGTACACTGTCTGGTGGGTGTTAACCCCCTCAGGGTTGAACAAAGGGGGGAGGTATGTAGGAAGGTGCAAGGGGCCGTCATTGATGGAAGGTATGTGTCACCGAGATTCCTGGCCTCGGTGAGGTAGGAGACGGTAGTTTTAAGTGTCAGCAGCAATTAGTGCTGACTGACACTGTTTTTGTTAGTATGGCTGTAAAGCCGATCCGGGCCGGCTCTTACTGGGAATAGACAAAGTGCTGGATGGGTGGCTCCTCCCCAGCTGCCCCAACACACCCAGCACTGCTATATCTCTATATGACAGCTGTCCCAGCACACTCAGTTCTGCTATATCTCTATATATGATAGCTGCCCCAGCACTCCCAGCTCTGCTACATCTAATACACATGACAGCTGCACCAGCACACTCAGCTCTACTATATCTCTATATATGACAGCTGCCCCAGCAAACCCAGCTCTGCTACATCTATACACATGACAGCTGCCCAAACACACCCAGCACTGCTACAGCTATACACATGACAGCTGCCCCAGCACACTCAGCTTTGCTATATCTCTATATATCTATCTACTGTATAGCAATACTTAGAGATATATAGATGTAGCAGAGCTGGGTGTGCTGGGGCAGCTGTCATATATAGAGATATAGTAGAGCTGAGTGTGCTGGTGCAGCTGTCATGTATATTAGATGTAGAAGAGCTGGGTGTGCTGGGGCAGCTATCATATATAGAGATATAGCAGAGCTAAGTGTGCTGGGACAGCTGTCATATAGAGATATAGCAGTGCTGGGTGTGTTGGGGCAGCTGGGTGTGTTGTGTATAGATGTAGACTTAGCCAGCTATAACAGTAAAAGTCTCATATTTTTTCAGTCAGCAGCAAGGCAGCTATTATGGTCGTGTGGTTAGGTGCTTTGCCTCTGATACAGAAGGTCGTGGGTTTGAATCCCAGCAGAAACTTTTTTGAAATACAAGCACTGACTCCATATATGGACATACAGGGCAGGACACAGGAAGAGGCTGCATCGCATCGCTGACATGGAGGTAAGTAGAAGTGTTTATTTTTATTTTTTTTAATACCCGACTGTTACTGCCATGGGGGGAGCGGGAGGCACTTGATACTGGCACATGGGGGAGGGGGGTTGGCACCTGATACTGGCACATGGGGGGGGAGGGGGGTTGGCGCCTGATACTGGCACATGGGGGGGGAGGCACCTGATACTGGCACATGGGGGGGGAGAGGGGTTGGCTGGCACGTGATACTGGCACATGGGGGGGAGGCACTTGATACTGGCACTTTTTTTGGGGGGGGAGATGGCACTATGATACTGGGACATGGGGGGGGAGGAGAGAGGCACTTGATACTGGCACGTGGGAGGGGGGTTTGGCACTTGATACTGGCACATGTGGAGGCACTTGATATTGGCACTTTTTTGGTGGGGAGATGGCACTATGATACTGGGACATGGGGGGGTGGCACTTGATACTTGCACATGGGTGGGTTTGGCACTATGATACTGGCACATGGGGGGGAGAGGCACTTGATACTGCCCTTTTTTGGGGGGGGAGATGGCACTATGATACTGGGACATGGAGGTGGAAGAGAGAGGCACTTGATACTGGCACATGGGGGGGTTTGGCACTACGATACTGGCACATGGGGGGTGGGAAGGAGAGAATCACTTGATACTGGCACATTGGGGGGATGGGAGATGGCACTATGATACTGGGACATGGGGGGGAGGAGAGAGGCACTTGATACTGGCACATGCGGGGGGCATCTATGGGGACACTTACTGGCACATTATTGGGGGGCATTATGGGGGACACTAGGCCGGCAGCCTATCAGAGGCCAGACACTGAGGAGCATCTACTGGGGCACTATATATGGGGCATTTTATACTGGTACATTATGGGGGGCACTAGCAGGAAGGGGGGAGAGGAGCACTATGGGGGAATTTCCTGGGGGCACTATATAGGGGTATTTTATACTGGGACATTATGGGGGCACTATGGGGACATTAGCTCAACTGGGGGCATTACAAGGTGGTATTTTTGCACTGTCACATTATAGGAAGAATTATTTCTACTGGGGGGGCATTATGGTGGGCTTTATTACTCCCCCATGGTATGACCTCCTAGTAGCAGCACCAGCCTCTCCCTGCTCTGCTATCCCTCTGCCCCTTCTCCAAATCCTTATTATGAAATCTTTCTCATTAGGATAAAGCACAACATCAGCTCCGCCGAGCCCCCGGCCAAAGTGTTAGTGGTGTCCGAGATCCCCAAGGGCCAAGCCAAGTAATTGTAAGTTTTCATATGAAATATGTTTATGTTATACACATATAGCCTACACTGTGCCACACAATATACAGTATACCGCTACACTGTGCCAAAGGAGTGGGGTTTACACAGGAGGAGGGAGGTGCGAAGCGCGCTGGGGGGGCCCTTACAAATATTTTCTGTGGGGCCCAGTCACTTCTAGTTAGGCCCCTGCCCTAAAGCCTGCTGTGGACTGCGGGTGGAAAACTGCTAACCAGGGGATGATTTTGTTCTATTGACATTGCATGGTGTGAGCAAACACTACGACTGTGATTGGTCATTTTTGATTTTACTTATGTGTGAAAAAACACCAAACTGTTTAAGTTAAAGACTTGGTGCTTGCCTCTATACTGCATCCGCTAGCCTGTCTACCAGAGCAAAACCCCACAATATATATAGTCAGATGACTGGCAAAATGTTTTCAAGAAAAAAAAAACATGTCCAAATGTTCTGACCATTCTAATTCAGTAAGCCAGTAGGATGACTAGTGAAACACCTTCGAGGAAAAATAAAAAAAACAAGTCCAGGGAAAATTTGATTAGCTACAAAGCCGAATTTCCTCGTGCTTCTTGGTAGCAAATCAATTTTACCTGAATGGCAGTAGGAAATTAAAAAATTCATACTTACCTCATCCATTTCATTGTGACGAGCCAGCCGCCATCTTGATTGAAGATCTTGCACGAAATCCTGTGCGTGGTGACGTATAATGTCACCACGCTATCCAATGTGATGACATCCTTACAGGCTACGCAAGATCAGGGGAGGGCTGGGACGGGAGGCAGGGAGGCAATTGCCCCCCAGGCCGCCCTAAAGTATGTTAAAATCGGCACCTGTCTGGTCCTGGTATCTTCTCTCTGGGCTCCTGACAAGTTGTTAAGGACCTTTCCCACTCAGCCAATCAGTGGCTGCAGCTGTGTCACGTGTCAGACCAGTGATTTCCTGCTGAGACAATCACTGGCCTGACACATGACACAGCTGTAGACACTGATTGGCTGAGTGGGATAGGTCCTCAACAACTTGTCCGGAGCCCAGAGAGAAGATACCAGGACCACAGAGAGAAGGGGAGCTGCTGCAGACGGGACCAGGTGAGCGTAATGTTTTTTACACAACATTAATAGATGGGAGGGGTGAAATGTGACATGGGGGGGTGAAATGTGACATGGAAGGGTGAAATGTGACATGGGGGGAGAAATGTGACATGGGGGGGAGAAATCCGTGAAGAATAAGACCGGCACTCGCTTGATGAATAATCTTGTAGATTTATTCAGTCACATATTTCATCATAGTGACGCGTTTCAGCAACTATGTGCTTTCATCAGACATGTGTATACATCTTACCACTAGCTCTAGTATATATGCAAAGGAAATGACATCACATTGTTACAATAAACTCCTCCCACAGCTAAGTGTCTGCGGAGTGTGTAAATCAACTTAATCTCACAGGTGAAATGTGTTATCCGAAACATTGAGTTTCGCTATCGAAAAAAACAAGGGAACATCATACAGATAATCGCATCACATGAAACTACTGACATTGTAATCTCGATTTAGGCCTTTCGGATCCATGGTTTGTAACTGATAGATCCAATATGCCTCTCTTTTTAAAAGCAATTTGTTTCTATCACCACCGCGTCGAGGTAATGTGACACCTTTAATGACCTGATAGCGTAGTTGTGATATAGTAGGTCCCTTTTGATGAAAGTGGTATGGTAGTGGGAGTAACAGATTCTCCTTTCTAATTGTCGATTTGTGCTTGCTCAATCGATCTTTTATTCTCATGGAGGTTTTCCCCACATATAATAGACCGCAGAGGCATTTGAGGATATACACTACAAACCAACTATCGCAGGTGAAAACCCCTCTGATAGGGATTTGTTCGCCAGAATGCGGGTGTGAGAAATAACCTCCCTTGATCACACTCGAACAATTCACACAATTCAAGCATGGGAATGTTCCTTGTCTCGGGGTGGATAATGTAGTCTGTCTAGGGCTAGTCTTGCTACTACCTATATCTGTTCTAACAATCTTATTGCACAGATTATCTGCTCTTTTGAAACATCATCGGGGGTCTCTGAAATTCATCGATTTGGGGATAGGATCTCAAAACTATCTGCCAATGTTTATTGACTATACTTTTAACCCTTTGGATCCAAGGGTGATATTTAACCACCAGTGGGATCCGTGATGGTTTAATGGTTTTAACCTCTTGTAGACCTGCCAGTCTATTCCTCTGTTCATCCAGTAGTTGTCTAGAAATTTATGAGTCATTTCTTCTAATCGTGTTGTCAGGGTATCCGGATTACTGATGATCCGTTTAACCCGCTGATATTGTGAAAAGGGAACAGATTTTTTTGTAGACTCTGGATGACTACTGGTGAAGGAGAGTAGACTGTTCCGATCAGTGTTTTTAATGAAGAGGTCAGTTTGAATACGCCCATCTTCCCCTAGTAAGACCCAGGTATCTAGGAATGAGATCTTATTTTTATCAAAGTGTATAGTGAACTGTAGCTCCTCCCAAATGGAATTCAGATTTGTGGTGAAAACCATGAGGAATCTAACGCCGCCACGCCACACGCAAAAGATGTCATCGATAAATCGACGCCAAAAGAAACAATGTTGCTGGTATAAGTCATTACGGTAAATAAAATTACTCTCTAAATAAGACATGTAGCAATTTGCGTATGGCGGTGCGACGTTCGATCCCATCGCGGTCCCACAGCGCTGCTGATAGAAAGAATCCTGGAATAGGAAATAATTTCTCTCAAGTACAATTTTAAGTGATAGGAAAAATACCTTTTCAGTCGTATGATATGTACTAGTATTGAGTAATTCCCTAACTGCTTCCAGGCCCTTCTGGGGGGGAGAAATGTGACATGGGAGGGTGAAATGTGACATGGGGGGGGTGAAATGTGACATGGATGGGGAGAAATGTGACATGGATGGGGAGAAATGTGACATGGATGGGGAGAAATGTGACATAGAGGGGGAGAAATGTGACATGGAGGGGGAGAAATGTGACATGGAGGGGGAGAAATGTGACATGGAAGGGGAGAAATGTGACATGGAGGGGGTGAACTGTGACATGGGGGGATGATGTGACATGGGAGGGAGAAATGTGACACAAAGGGAGAGGGAGATGTGAAATGGAGGGGGAGAAATGTCACATTTCTCCCCCCTCTATGTCACATTTCTCCCCCCTCTATGTCACATTTCTCCCCCCTCTGTGTCACATTTCTCCCCCCTCTGTGTCACATTTCTCCCCCCTCTGTGTCACATTTCTCCCCCCTCTGTGTCACATTTCTCCCCCCTCTGTGTTACATTTCTCATCCCACCCCATGTCACATTTCTCCCCCTCCAATTTACATTACCTCCTCCATGTTACATCACCCCCTCCTTTTTACATCACCCCCACCGAGTTCTGGTGGTGGTGGTGGTGGTGGGGGCGCCAAAATGTAGCTTTGCTTGTGTTGGCAAAAATCCTTGCACCGGCCCTGGCTGTCAGCTGTGCAGGGCTGCGCACAGGCATAAGGCGCTCTGTGACGTCACGCTGTGCGCAGCCTTCACAGCACAGCCGACAGCAGGAGGATGCAGATCGCGTTGGAGGAGAGGAGCGGCGGCATCCAGGACCAGGACGGGTAATTTTTATATATTTTTTTTATATTTATGAGGCTGGTGGACACTTCTGGGGGCTTATGGAGAGGCTGCTGGGGGCTGAGAAGGGACTGAGAAGCTACTGGGGACTGAGAAGCTACTGGGGACTGATGGAGAGGCTGCTAGGGGAGAATTATTACTACTAGGAGTTATTATGGGGAGCTTTACTACTACTGGGGGGCTATGAGCAACATGATTACTAGTATGGGCACTATAGGGGGATTATTCTACTAAGTGTGCTCTGGCAGATAATTATTTCTATTGGTGGGATTTTGGGGAGCACTGTTACTTTGGGAGGCTACCTGGCATAGTATCAGCTTAGCACAATAATTTTTGGGGGACATTATCTTTATACTATTAGTGTCTGGGCGCAGTTATTTTTTAGAGCACTGTGTGCTAATAATTGTTGAAGGGGGCACTATCTGTGTGGTAGTAGTATTTCCAGAGGGACTGTTTCTGCAGTATAGTATTGGGGGTGGCAGGAAAGGAAGTTCAGAAGATGTGAAGATGATGGAAATGTGGGAAACTAATGTCTGTTTGTCAATCTCTGCAGAGACGCGAGATGGCTGAAAAATCATCCTGGCGGTCTGGTCTGAATGGAGAAGATAAAGAAAGAGAACATCTACAACAAAGGTGACATCACTGGATGTAAAAGGTATGGGGCGCTATGTAGGAGAGGAGATGCTCCGGCTCCTCCCCCTGCCATTTGCAGAAGGAGGATTCAAAGCTGGGTGAGGATGGCCAAAGGGGGCAGCAGGCCACGAGCGGGTGGCAGAAGGTGGGGGGAACCACAGGCCTTGAGCAGAATCTGGGGAGGGAGGAGAGCGGAAAAGCTTCCTGGCTGTAGCCTGCTGTTTATTGTATAATGTGAAGCAGGCAGTGCAGCCAGGACAGGCCTCCCCTCTCCGTATGATGTGTAGAGACAGGCCTTTAACAATTGAATTTCAGCTGTACAGTGTTGGTTGGGAGTGGCCTTTTATATGTAGGAGGGGCTTTTAATAATGGGCGGGGATAAAAATGGGCCACTTGACTGGATTTGCCCACCAGGACTAAGGCTGCCAGCCCTCCCCTGCGCAAGATATTGGGCTAGATAAAGATGGCGAAGGCCAGCTCGTCGCGATCAAATGAATGAGGGAAGTATAATTTTAGTATTTTTTTACTTTTACACTGTTATTACTGTCAGATGCCGCAATCAGCTATGAACGCGGCATCTGATGGGTACAGAGGGGTACACCCACTACTTACAAAGAAATATGCTTCATGACAAAGTAGTTGGGCCCCTTTGCGCACCTAGGCTGCAAAAAAGTGTCACACATGTGGTATCGCCGTACTCAGGAGAAGTAGGGCAATGTGTTTTGGGGTGTCTTTTCACACATACCCATCCTGTGTGTGAGAAATATCTCTGTAAATGACTTTTTACATTTTTTTATACAAAGTTGTCAATTTACAGAGATATTTCTCTCACCCACACATTGCCCTACTTCTTCTGAGTACGGTGATACCACATGTGTGACACTTTTTTGCAGCCTAGGTGCACAAAGGGGCCCAAATTTCAATGAGTACCTTTTAGAAGGGCATTTTTAGACATTTGAATTCCAGACTTCTTCTCACGCTTTAGGGCCCCTAAAATGCCAGGGCAGTATAAATACCCCACAAGTGACCCCATTTTGGAAAGAAGACACCCCAAGGTATTCCGTGAGGGGTATGGTGAGTTCATGTAAGATTTTATTTTTTGTCACAAGTTAGTGGAATATGAGACAAAAAAAAAATCAATTTCCGCTAACTTGTGCCAAAAAAAAAAATCTTCTATGAACTCGCCATGCCCCTCACGGAATACCTTGGGCTGTCTTCTTTCCAAAATGGGGTCACTTGTGGGGTATTTATACTGCCCTGGCATTTTAGGGGCCCTAAAGCGTGAGAAGTAGTTTGGAATTCAAATGCATAAAAATACCCCTTTTTTGACATTTTGGGCTAACTAAATTTAGGGGGTATTCCTCTGAGACTACCCAGGAAAAAGAGCACACCTGCCTAGTAAAAAGGAGTGCTTGCGAAGTAAAGCTGCGATCGCTAATAAAGATCCAAAAAGCTCAAAAGTTATCTTTATAGCGCCGCAGCGATTTTACAGTGTTTTTGCAGAGATCAGAAAAAAAAAAAATCTGCCACTGCGGTGGGGCGGACTGAACGCAAGTGTGCGCACAAGATCAGGCCTGATCGGGCGAACACTGCGTTTTTTGTAGAGCCTAAGGTGACCCTAATGTACTGATATAGATCTGATTGCGATCAGTCTTGATCACTTACAGATACTATATAGTACTAGTGCTGATTAGCGACAGCGATGACGCTAATCAGCGACTAATCAGTGACTGCGGTGCGGTGGGCTGGGTGCTAACTACCTAAGAAGTAGCTAACTAACTGGCGGTGATAAGGGACCCTTACAGGGGGGTGATCAATGACAGGGGGGTGACAGGGGGGTGATCAAGGAGTCTATATGGGGTGATCAGGGGTTAATAAGGGGTTAATAAGTGACAGGGGGGGTGTAATGTGTGTGTGGTACTTGGTGCTACTTACAGAGCTGCCTGTGTCCTCTGGTGGTCGATCCAAGCAAAAGGGACCACCAGAGGAGCAGGTAGCAGGTATATCAGACGCTATTTACAAAATAGCGTCTGATATATGTACCTATTTGATTGGTTATTTTAAAAATCTACAGCCTGCAGGCCAATGATCAGCGCTGGCAGGCTGTAGTTAAAATTGTATACGGCGCGATCCTGTGAACAGCGTGCGTTCACAGGAAATCTCAGGTCTCACGAGATGACGCCAATAGGCGTTACTGAGACCTGAGAACGCTGCCGTCCGGACGCCTATCGGCATTACCGTGACGGCAAGAGGTTAATTGCAGACTGTCAGTTTTAATTTGATGGTATTTACATCCAAATCAGGTGAACGTTGTAGGAATTACAACAGTTTGCATATGTGCCTCCTACTTGTTAAGGAACCAAAAGTAATGGGACAGAATAATAATCATAAATCAAACTTTCACTTTTTAATACTTGGTTGCAAATCCTTTGCAGTCAATTGCAGCCTGAAGTCTGGAACGCATAGACATCACCAGCCGCTGGGTTTCATCCCTGGTGATGCTCTGCCAGGCCTCTACTGCAACTGTCTTCAGTTCCTGCTTGTTCTTGGGGCATTTTCCCTTCAGTTTTGTCTTCAGCAAGTGAAATGCATGCTCAATCGGATTCAGGTCAAGTGATTGACTTGGCCATTGCATAACATTCCACTTCTTTCCCTTAAAAAACTCTTTGGTTGCTTTTGCAGTATGCTTTGCGTCATTGTCCATCTGCACTGTGAAGCGCCGTCCAATGAGTTCTGAAGCATTTGGCTGAATATGAGCAGATAATATTGCCCGAAACACTTCAGAATTCATTCTGCTGCTTTTGTCAGCAGTCACATCATCAATAAATACAAGAGAACCAGTTCCATTGGCAGCCATACATGCCCACGCCATGACACTACCACCACTATGCTTCACTGATGAGGTGGTATGCTTAGGATCATGAGCAGCTCCTTTCCTTCTTCATACTCTTCTCTTCCCATCACTCTGGTATAAGTTGATCTTGGTCTCATCTGTCCATAGGATGTTGTTCCAGAACTGTGAAGGCTTTTTTAGATGTCGTTTTACAAACTCTAATCTGGCCTTCCTGTTTTTGAGGCTCACCGATGGTTTACATCTTGTGGTGAACCCTCTGTATTCACTCTGGTGAAGTCTTCTCTTGATTGTTGACTTTGACACACATACACCTACCTCCTGGAGAGTGTTCTTGATCTGGCCAACTGTTGTGAAGGGTGTTTTCTTCACCAGGGAAAGAATTCTTCGGTCATCCACCACAGTTGTTTTCTGTGCTCTTCCGGGTCTTTTGGTGTTGCTGAGCTCACCGGTGCGTTCCTTCTTTTTAAGAATGTTCCAAACAGTTGTTTTGGCCACGCCTAATGTTTTTGCTATCTATCTGATGGGTTTCTTTATTTTTTTCAGCCTAATGATGACTTGCTTCACTGATAGTGACAGCTCTTTGGATCTCATCTTGAGAGTTGACAGCAACAGAATCCAAATGCAAATAGCACAGTTGAAATGAACTCTGGAACTTTTATCTGCTCATTGTAATTGGGATAATGAGGGAATAACACACACCTGGCCATGGAACAGCTGAGAAGCCAATTGTCCCATTACTTTTGGTTCCTTAACAAGTGGGAGGCACATATGCAAACTGTTGTAATTCCTACACTGTTCACCTGATTTGGATGTAAATACCCTCAAATTAAAGCTGACAGTCTGCAGGTAAAGTGCATCTTGTTAGTTTCATTTCAAATCCATTGTGGTGGTGTATAGAGCCAAAAATGTTAGAATTGTGTCGATGTCCCAATATTTATGGACCTGACTGTATATACTAAATAAATAATCCTTTCATGCAAATGATTATATTCTGAGAAACTCCGCTTTTGCCTGGTGATAATTTCGGAGCAATAAGGTAAGATTAACCCATTAGGACCAGGCACACAGCCCACCCCATGGCCCTTGTTGGCCAGGATGCATAGACTACACTACATTTTAGTAGAAAAAGCTGCTTTCTATTATATTTTTGACTAATGTGTCAGGGTTGTATTCCACACAGCTTTCTGATGCAGTATTGAGCCAAAGCCAGAAGTGGATCCAGCAGGAAGACGAAGTACATTGAACTGCCCTTCATACTTCTCATTACCTTTTAATCCACTTTATGGCTTCGGCTGCATGAAAAACTGCCCTTTTTGGCCAGAAAAATGCTGTGGGTGGCACCTATGCACATGAATTTGGGCAGGTGTTTTTTGACCACTATAAAAGAAAAAAAGCCATACCAAGTGTATTGAATCTTTCCCAAGCCACAAACATTTTTATTGGTGCTTTATTTTGCAAAACAGATGACTAGGTAGCAGTCTTCTAAGGGTCCTTACACACATGATTTTTTTCTGATAAAAAAAAATGACAGAATAACTACAGTGCATGCAGTTTTGTTTTTACCAGCTGTGTTTGTAGAATTTTTTCAGGAGTTTTTTTTTTTTTTTTTGTGAATGTTTGTTTCTTTCCGCAAGTGGAAACACGTGGTTGTGATCGTCTTTAAGTTGTTTTCTTCTATGAGCAAGACAGAAGTCAATGGCTATCCTTTGCTATTATGAAACAATTATGTTTTTATTTTATTTTTTACCTCTATTGCTCCATTTTTGTGTCCTGGGCTGTGGTCACATGACCATGTCCACGCAAGTTTATCTTATTTTCCGTGATGTCATTCCCATAGAAATGTCAACATAGCAACAGGGGCAGTGATAGGAGCGTTCCTAGGTAACTAGCTTGGTGGGAGGAGCTAAAAACTAACTGGGCATTGTCAGGGGCAGTGCGGGAGAAAAAGGAGAAATGCATCATGGGATTGGTTGGATACAGCAAAAGGAAGTGCTTCATACAGAATGAAAATAAACCAGAATGATTCGTTTACATGGTGAAAATGAGTCAGGAAAGTCCAAACAGAAAAAGAAAAAACATGGGGAAGATGTACATGAGGTAAACAACTAAATCTGTTAAAAACCATAGTAAGCCCGAAATATCCCTTAAGTGTGCATACGGTGACTTAAACAAGAGTGGAAGGAGGATGGGAGTGGAGGAATTTGGGGCTTACATACATAATAAACATTAAAGGGGTTATCCAGACCTTTAAAGCGTATCTGATTTTTTTAAAAATGTTTGCATAATGGCTGTGTTTATTTGTATAATCATAACTGTGAATAAACAGGTCTTTTTGGGCTTTCCTAATGTCTTTTCGAGCCATATTATTCCCTGTTTCAGCTGCACAGCTAGATTAATTTCTCTCACAAGCAAGGGCTTCTGTGAAATGTGGCAGGGGCTTCTGCGAAATGTGCTGGCACTGCATTGCTGTGACGTCCTTTCAGTTCTGGAAAGGCAGGAGTCTCCTGTGATCTTCAGAAGCTGTGTAGAAGCAGCCCAGTGTGAACAAGGTGTAAGGTAGGAAGTTTGAAAAAACATATGCCCTTCTTTATGCAGAAGATCAATTACATTTGTCCTCCCTTTGGAATTCAGTAAAAAAGTGAACATGAAAAAACTGCAACCACAATGCCAAGTGTGAATGCAGGCAAAAATAGCTCCACTAAGATCAGGTGCTTTTAGGACTAAGCGGCCACGACTACATGTTGCACAGTCACTAATGGCTGAGGAAAGCCGTTGACTTCTGTCTTGCTCAAAGAAGCAGACAACTTAGAGGGTATCACGTCCATTTGTTTTCACTTGTGGCAAGAAACGGAGACCCTTACGTCTGAGGGGCCGGGACAGGAGGCAAGTGCTGACAGAAAGCAATGAAGCAGGGGCGTTGTGGCCGACTCCACAGCATCTCGAGCAGAGCAGGTAAATCAAATGAAACAGCTGAATGATTTCATATAATCTCCAACATGTGGCTGTAATTTCACTCTGGTAAAAATTCGGGTGAGACAAATTCAGAAAGTAGTTAAGTTAGAAAAAAAAAGTGTGAAAAACCACAAAAAGCACTATGAAAATAAGAAACGCGAAAGCAATAAGTTGACGTGTGCAATTCATTTGTAGGGAAAAAATAAATAAGAAAATAATTATTGAGAGCGGGGATCTAGCACAAAGATCTGGTCTGAGGATCAGCTCCAATATTTTTGTGACCTCTGAACCCATTTCCTACAATCTTATTGCTTGTTGCATGTAACAAATCACAAAAATCAGCTTTTTGTGCACCATGAAATTTAAAAGGTTTGGGGGTTTAGAAATCTAATTTTCATAATAACCCTATGAGAGAGGGTCTTCATTTTTTGGTCAGAGTCAAGAGTGCCTTGAAAGAGCATCTCTCGCTCTAGAGTACCTGTCTTGTCCTGAATTACACAGATAACCTATTGATTTGAATGGACACTGTGTAATGCCTAACTCTTCCTGTGGTGGCGCTGCAGGGAAATTGGACAGTTACTGCCAAGAACCTCTTTAACCCCCAGCAATATGCATTTTTTAAAGGGACCTAGTCTAAGTGTTGCATGGTCTTGGAAGAGTGGATGCTCAACTGTTTACGGCATCCAGGCTCCTGCTCCAATGGCCCGGATAGGCAGAATCAGTGATCCATGATGTTTAACCCCTTAGATGCTGTGGTAAAAAGTGGTTTCAGATTGCAATTGTAGGGGTTGACGCCATTACAGGTCTAATAACCCCGTCCCCCAGATCTTAGGAGGCACAACCTTATTGATTGCCTGTAAGTCTACCACCGGCAGCATAATACACTATAGTGCAGTATATCATGATCACTTGTCAAAGTCCCCTTGTGGGACTAATAAATGTTATAAATTAGAAATTCAATACAGTTTTGTTAAGAAAAATCCCCAAGTTTAAAAAAATCCAATGTTTTTTAATGGAAAAAATAAATATCCCTGCTCACAATTGATATTGCCAAATCTGTAATTACCCAAATTATACAATTATCGCATAATTTATCCCGCGAGGTGAACGCCATAACAACAAAAATAAACAAACAAAGCCAAGGTTATTATTGTTTTTTGTTTTTTTTATTATTATTATTTGCCACCCAAGAAACGTAATAAAAAGCAATAAAAAAAGTCTTATGTGCCCTAAAATTGTACCAATTAAAACTACAAATTGTCCTGCAAAAATGATGCTCTCACAGTGATCCAAAAAATATAAATTTTTGGGATGCAATGATGCAAAAGTTTTTTGTTTTTTTCTAAGAAGAGTTTTAAGTTTTTTTTGTGTAAAAGCAATAAAACCTTAAATAAGCTACAGTATATATTTGGTATCAATTTAATTTTAGCAACCCAGATAATAGATTTACCATGTTATTATACTACACATTGAATGACCACGAATAACTAAAACAAACTAAAAAAACAAGAATAGTTTTTTTTTTGTTAATCTGCCTCCCTTAAAAAACAGAATAACGACTCATGCACACGACCGTATGTATTTTGCGGTCTGCAAAAAACATCTGCAAAAAATACGGATGACGTCTGTGTGTATTCCGTATTTCGCAGGACGGAACAGCTGGCCCCTAATAGAACAGTCCTATCCTTGTCCATAATGCGGACAATAATAGGACATGTTCTATTTTTTTGCGGGACGGAAATACGGACACACAGAAACGGAATGTACATGGAGTAGGAAAGAAAATACGTTTGTGTACATGAGGCCTAATAAGTGATCAAATTGTTCCATGTCCCCCAAAATATTATAGGTGAAAACTGAAAAATAAAAATAAGTTATGGGTTTTGGAATGGAGTGACACAAATTAATTTTTTGTTCTAAAAAGTGTTTTTATTGTGTAAAAGTAAACATGCATAAAAAATATGACTTTGGTATCAAACTGACCTAGAGAATAAAGTTATCACCCTTTTTATGCCGCACAATTAAAGT
The DNA here is from genome assembly GCF_905171765.1 of Bufo bufo. NCBI lineage: Eukaryota > Metazoa > Chordata > Amphibia > Anura > Bufonidae > Bufo > Bufo bufo. The sequence goes on from NC_053394.1 coordinate 420,234,838, forward strand.
GGTTCTGCAGTCACCCGGGACCCCCGCCGATCAGCTGTTTGAGAAGGCAGTGGCGCTTGCAGTAGTGCCGCGGCCTTCTCACTGTTTACCGCAGGCCCAGTGATGTCACGACTAGTATCGACTTGCCTGGGCGGAGCTAAGCTCCATTCAAGTGAACAGAGCTTAGCCGTGTCCAGGCCAGTTGATACTAGTCATGACGTCACTGGGCCTGCGGTAAACAGTGAGAAGGCCGCGCCGCTCCTAAAGCGCCACTGCCTTCTCAAACAGCTGATCGGCGGGGGTACCGGGGGTCAGACCCCCGACAATCAGATGCTGATGATCTATCCAGAGGATAGATCATCAGTTTAAACAAACTGCAGAACCCATTTAACTCAGCAAACTTTAAAAAATGAAAAGGATAAAGGCGGAAGGGCTCCCCACCCCCACCCCTGAAGGGGTAGATAAAAGTTAATTAATGAGTTGTGTAGCCCAAAATGGTGCCATTAAAAATTACTACCTGTCCTGAAGAAAAATAAGCTCTAATATGGCTACAAGCATTAATAAGCGAGGGTTCGCATTCGTGTTATAAATTCCGTTATAGGGTTCCATTATAACAGAGTTATAACAGAATATAACGGAATTTTAGGACAGAATGCAAAACGGAGACCTTTAAAAGGCATTTTAAATTGCAAAAAAAAATCTAATTGCATTCCGTCCTAAAATTCCGTTATATTCTGTTATAACTCTGTTATAATGGAACCCTGTAATGGAATTTATAAAGCAAATGCGAACCTGCTCTTACCGGTTAATTAACCATCGCTCCACCCCAGCATGGTCGCTCAGGTCCTCCCTAATGGTGTTTTTCACATGGATGCAGAACTGATGTCACATAGATATCATAAGACTGCTGCAATCAATCACTGACCTCAACCTTCCAATCACCAACCTTTGAGGCAAATATTGGCTGTAGCGATCTCAGGCTGCCAAGGAAGACCGGAAATGTGAGCAATCGCACAAGTATTGATGGTTATTTTCTTATTTTAATGCATCCTGTGCCCCACTTTTTCGTCAATTCAGACAACCCCTTTAAGTGTTGATGTGCTAGTGATATTGATTCCAAAGGATTAGTGCGCTTTTGATAGGAACTCGGAAGTGTTGTTGTGTCAAAGATCTAGAATCACAAGTGTGAGTGTGTGCTGGTGTCAGTGCGGAATTTCAAGGATCAGCGTATCAGAAATTCCATGTATCAGTCAAATCCAAAGTGCCATTTGTCTCAAATCTCAAGAGTCAGTGTGAGGAATCCTGTTTATAAGAGTTCTCATGTCATTGAATCCCAAGTGTCAATCCCAAATATCAGCACACAAGTCTTGACGAATTTCTATTTGGTAGCAGTCTGAAAACTTAAAGCATACCTGTCTTATTCAGGAGACTTTTCAGCATAGGCCATGGTGTGTGTACATGAGGAGTAACACTATTATTGCACATTATAGGACTTGCATTTTTTTACTGTTTTCTCCTCTGCAGACTCCATATTGAATTGTCAGCTTTCCCTGAGCTAGTAGGTGAAGGCTAGCTGCTATGATGTCTCCCATGCACAGCACACATAAGCAAGAGGAGATCCCAGTCCCTTATGTCTTTTTAGCACATCCCCAGGAGCAGCATAAAGTGCAATTATACAGCATTACTGAGCAGTTTAGCTGTGAATCCATCCCTGGGGTGTGATAGAAAACTTACTAGAGCCAGCAGAAATGTCTGCATGTAACATAGTTTGTAAAGCTGAAAAAAGGGCATACGTCCATCCAGTTCAGTCTGTTATCCTGAATGGACAAAATTCTAACATTTTTGGCTCTATACACCACCACAATGGATTTGAAATGAAACGAGCAAGATCTGCTTTAACTGCAGACTGTCAGCTTTAATTTGAGGGTATTTACATCCAAATCAGGTGAACGGTGCAGGAATTAATACAGTTTGCATATGTGCCTCCCACTTGTTAAGGAACCAAAAGTAATGGGACAGAATAATAATCATAAATCAAACTTTCACTTTTTAATACTTGGTTGCAAATCCTTTGCAGTCAATTACAGCCTGAAGTATGGAACGCATAGACATCACCAGACGCTGGGCTTCATCCCTGGTGATGCTCTGCCGGGCCTCTACTGCAATTGTCTTCAGTTCCTGCTTGTTCTTGGGGCATTTTCCCTTCAGTTTTGTCTTCAGCAAGTGAAATGCATGCTCAATCGGATTCAGCTCAGGTGATTGACTTGGCCATTGCATAACATTCCACTTCTTTCCCTTAAAAAACTCTTTGGTTGCTTTTGCAGTATGCTTTGGGTCATTGTCCATCTGCACTGTGAAGCGCCGTCCAATGAGTTCTGAAGCATTTGGCTGAATATGAGCAGATAATATTGCCCGAAACACTTCAGAATTCATCCTGCTGCTTTTGTCAGCAGTCACATCATCAATAAATACCAGAGAACCAGTTACATTAGCAGCCATACATGCCCACGCCATGACACTACCACCACCATGCTTCACTGATGAGGTGGTATGCTTGGATCATGAGCAGTTCCTTTTCTTCTCCATACTCTTCTCTTCCCATCACTCTGGTACAAGTTGATCTTGGTCTCATCTGTCCATAGGATGTTGTTCCAGAACTGTGAAGGCTTTTTTAGATGTTGTTTGGCAAACTCTAATCTGGCCTTCCTGTTTTTGAGGCTCACCAATGGTTTACATCTTGTGGTGAACCCTCTGTAATCACTCCGGTGAAGTCTTCTCTTGATTGTTGGCTTTGACACACATACACCTACCTCCTGGAGAGTGTTCTTGATCTGGCCAACTGTTGTGAAGGGTGTTTTCTTCACCAGGGAAAGAATTCTTCGGTCATCCACCACAGTTGTTTTCCGTGGTCTTCCGGGTCTTTTGGTGTTGCTGAGCTCACCGGTGCGTTCCTTCTATAGAAGAATGTTGCAAACTGTTGTTTTGGCCATGCCTAATGTTTTTGCTTTCTCTCTGATGGGTTTGTTATGTTTTTTCAGCCTAATGATGGCTTGCTTCACTGATAGTGACAGCTCTTTGGATCTCATCTTGAGAGTTGACAGCAACAGATTCCAAATGCAAAAATAGCAGACTGGAAATGAACTCTGGACCTTTTATTTGCTCATTGTAATTGGGATAATGAGGGAATAACACACATCTGGCCATGGAACAGCTGAGAAGCTAATTGTCCCATTACTTTTGGTCCCTTAACAAGTGGGAGGCACATATGCAAACTGTTGTCATTCCTACACCGTTCACCTGATTTGGATGTAAATACCCTCAAATTAAAGCTGACAGTCTGCAGGTAAAGCACATCTTGTACATTTAATTTCAAATCCATTGTGGTGGTGTATAGAGCCAAAAATGTTAGAATTGTGTCGATGTCTAAATATTTATGGACCTGACTGTATCTGTTTCCTTCTCCTTTCTCTCTCTCTCTCCTAAACTTTTATGGGGAGCTGTAACCGGATCTCTCAGTAAACTGATAGATTGTCTCATTCTGCAACATATTCCAGTTGTGAATTCAGGAAGAAGGAATCAGAGAAGTGGCTCATAAGTATAGAAAGAGATTTGTTTTTTCTGTAATAGCTAGGGTTGAGCGAATCTAAGTATCCAAAGTGGACTTTAATCAGAATTTCAGGAAAAATTTGATTTACCGCAAAGCCGAATCTTCTCGTGCTTCGTGGTAATTAATTAATTTCCCCTGAAATGGGGAAAAAAAACATACTCACCTCATCCATATGAGCATGAAGATGCCACCGCGGCCACCCTGATTGAAGATCCCACACAAAATCGCCAGCCAGTGTGATGATGTCATTACGAACCGTGCAAGATTTTGCGTGGTGTCTTCAATCATGATGGCCACGGCGGCTTCTTTTTGTTCAAATGGATAAGGTGAGTATTATTATTATTTTACCGGATTAACCCATGAAAGCCCTCACTATTATTCTCAAATGCTGCGATCAGCGATGAGCATGACATCTGAGGGGTACAATGACAGGGAGCAGCACAATCGCCGTTCCCCATCATTGCACCCGCTACTTACAAAGAAATGCGCTTTGCGATTAAGTAATTCATCACAAAGCAAATCTCTAGTAAAATTCGGCGAAACTGCCGAATTTAATTTTTGCAAACTTCACTCAACACTAATAATAGGTTTAAGCCAAAGTTCCTTATAGTTGCTTGTGCCATAGATTTGTTGGAAGCACTTACATGTCATGGGAACCTTCTTCAGGCACCATATACACATTTTTCTTATTATCTGTGAGACATTACAGAATTATTATAGATAGAGCCTGTGCTCTCAAATCTTAACAGGGTTGTCCAGGATTAGGAAAACATAACTGCTTTCTTCCAAAAACAGCACCTGCCTGCCCTGACCTCAAACTATCCATGACTACGGCCTGATCCCTTGGTGCTCTGCACCGGTGACTTTTGACCCCCCTGAGTAAGCAGTAACTTAAATAGAGATCACTCCGAAATGAAGAGACCTGGTGGTTCCCCTGCAGAGAATTCCAGATCCCTGTATAGTGGTCACATGGTGAAAACAAGGGTTGAGGGCCACTTTGATAACGGCTTTGGCAGTAGCCCCAAAACACATCTATTGTGACAAAGTGGATCCCCGCTCACTGTATGACAATATGCATATACAGATTTATTCTTTCTTTCCTTTTACTCTTCGCTTAACATATCCCAAGATGATCAGCTTTAAAAAAAAATAGAAATTTCATGATACTCTGTCACAAGATGTCTATGCTATAAATGTGCTTAAGTCTGGCCACCCAGTGGTTGAGATGTGCTTTGCAGTCTGTCGAGTGTTTTGCTAACATGTTGGGATATGTATTGAATTTATTTGGCGAGGAATTGGCGTTCTGAACTAACTAGGTAAGGGCCTGCAGATCTGTAATATGACTACTTCACAGTAAAGATTGTACTTCTCAATGCGGATCTACAGCAGTGGCATCCTCTGACACCTACTGACACATCACGCAAGTTGTCAAGATGCCATTTACACCATCATCCTGATACTTAACTCTACCATTGCTTTTCGCCAAATTTTCCTCCAGCAGTAGGAGGGTTAACATCTCCCAGCAGGCAGGTAAGTGACACATCATCAGCACAAATGGTTCTCATCTGCCATCGCTTTTTAGGTTCCTCAATGTGATTTTCACACTGGGTCTATTAACCCTTTTTTTCGGTTCTGGTCATGGTGCTTTCCCCTCAGGCAATGCTTCTGTAGCCAGTCAGCGCTATTATTTAAACACTGTTGGTCCAAGCACCTCCAGCGCTGTGCTCTGGTTTATGTAACTTTTACCTACTCTGCGAGGTGCCTAAAAACCGCCCCATGCACTGTATTCCTTCACACCCCTCCAGCAAGTAGAGGAAATACATGTCTCTGCTGTGGGCCAAGGTTTGATGATGTGATAGAAAGGGATTTTCCTAAAAGTACTGCCAGCTTGTACCAGATACATATGAATGCCATCGCCACACGCACAAGCTTGGTTCAATGACCTGTTGTTCGGCGTGTGTCAGCAGAAAATTAGAGAGATGTCAGGAAGATTACAGATTGTGTATTTTTTCCGTTGCAAATGGCGAATTCGTTGATCGTCTGTCTGTGCTATAAATGTGTGAACAGGGCCAGAGGTAACACGTCTCCAGCTGTTGCAGACCCAGAACACAGAGGGGTAAAAAGCAGTTCAGCAACGGATACTTAACCTTTTCAAGAGCGGGCCGCTTTCCACTCGTTGAGTTGATGAGAATTTGAAAGCAAAAAAAAAGATTTTATTTTTTTCTGCTCGATTGCTACCTGCTGCCCTTCCTTGTTAGCACAGCGCATGGCACCAGAGGGGAATGAGGGAGTCCGGTGCCCGTGCCCGCGGGTAGGACCAGCAGCACAGGCACAGAGCGCTGGGCTGACAAAGGTCCAGCATAGTGCTGTGGAATACTGCAAGGGTTTGGCCATAGCTGTGGAACTCCGTAAGGGAAACCCAGAAGCTGCCAGAGGGTCTCCTGGCAAGGGACCAAGACAGAGTCCAGACCAATAGCGACTAATAGACTGCACAAGTGTGAGTAACCACCATTAAATGCCAACATCTTTCCTCTATTGAAACTAAGTGTGTGCCCTCATCTGAGAGATTTAAATTACCAAACAGTGAGCCTTATATATATTTGCAACCACCAACTGTGTACAGTGGTATTTAAAGTTTGTGAACCTTTCAGAATTTCCAATATTTCTGCATAAATTTGACCTAAACTCCCCATTTGCACAAGGTTGGATACCAAGCTAGCCATGTCCCGTTCCATGTCCTCACTGATGTCATTGAAGGTCTCTTCCTATACCCAGCCATGTACAACACCAAGGGTCCCCGAAAGGTGACAACAAGCCCCCTGGGAAGCCTGCTGTGGTTGGTTTTCCACCTCCTCAAAGCCACCTTCCTCCTCTGACTCCTCTTCTTCAGACTCCTCTCTCTGCGTTGCCTCTCTATGAGATATTATAAGGTGTGTTAAGTAGTACTATTCCTATCAGTTTAATCCCTGTTACGTCCCCTATCAGGGGACGTGTATATGGCATTGATTTTAGGAAGGGGGAGATAGAAAACGATGCTTGGTCGGTCCTCCTACTTCAAATTTGGGGCACTGCGCGTGCAATCTAATGTGCCGCCAGATAGTTGTGGTGTGTTATGTTGTTCTATTCTTATCAGTTTAATCCCTGTTACGTCCCCTATCAAGGGACGTGTATATGGCATTGATTTTAGGAACGGGGAGATGGAAAAAGATGCTTGGTCGGTCCTCCTACTTCAAATTTGGGGCACTGCGCGTGCAATCTAATGTGCCGCCAGATAGTTGTGGTGTGTTATGTTGTTCTATTCTTATCAGTTTAATCCCTGTTACGTCCCCTATCAGGGGACGTGTATATGGCATTGATTTTAGGAACAGGGAGATGGAAAAAGATGCTTGGTCGGTCCTCCTACTTCAAATTTGGGGCACTGCGCGTGCAATCTAATGTGCCACCAGATATGAGTGGTGTGTTAAGTAGTACTATTCTTATCAGTTTAATCCCTGTTACGTCCCCTATCAGGGGACGTGTATGGAATAGATTTTAGACAACCGCAAAGAGTTGTCAATAGTTGACACACTCATGACATAAATTTTATTCCTCTATGCCTCAATCTTGGTGTAGTTATGACTGTGCTCGTGCGCACGTTTGGGAGATTGCAGGCGATGGGGGTTTTCCAAAGCCTATGGTCGTGCTGAGGTAGTTCAGTGACAGTTAAGTGACCCAGAAAACAATGATTCTGCATGTGGGCCCATTGTTGGCCTATTAGGCTTTAATGATCACCTTAGATGATCACAAAGAAAATTTATGTTTTTTCTATGCAAAATTATCCAGCCGATCGCTTTTGGTCTGTTCACAATGAAGCAACGACCTTATCATCTGGGGTGTGCCAATATTGCCATTGCCAACACACTCATAGAGGTGGTCGCTTCATTGTGATACGCAAGCCCCTTCACCACGACAAGGTAACGATCATGAAGGGGAATTGACACTTGTATGTGCCTTCTTTTTTGTTTGGTTTTTGAAGCCACAGTGCAGCACCAGAGGCCAGAAAAATTAGGCATATACACATGCCTGAAAAATTAGGTATTGTTGCAGCCGCTGCTGTAGCAGCGGCCAGAAAAATTTATGTTTGTTTCCCAGGCAGAAAGTGCCCTAAAACATTGCGGCTTGAGCCCTAGTTGGTGGCGGATAAGTCACGCAAGTCATTCGGCATTCAGAGATAAAATACAGCAGCGTGTGGACCATTTTTAGCCCAAGGCAGCTCATCTCATCAGGCCTTTTTTAGTCGAATGTATCGCCCACTGTCAGTCCCTTTGGGATCCATCCCTAATTCATCTTAATAAAGGTGAGGTAATCTAGACTTTTTTGACCTAGGCGACTTCTCTTCTCAGTGACAATACCTCCTGCTGCACTGAAGGTCCTTTCTGACAGGACACTTGAAGCTGTGCAGGCCAGAAGTTCTATCGCAAATTGGGATAGCTCAGGCTACAGGTCAAGCCTGCACACCCAGTAGTCAAGGGGTTCATCGCTCTTCAGAGTGTGGATATCTGCAGTTAAGGCGAGGTAGTCTGCTACCTGTCGGTCGAGTTGTTCTCTGAGGGTGGACCCCGAAGGGCTGTGGCGATGCGTAGGACTTAAAAAGCTCTGCATGTCCTCCATCAACAACACGTCTGTAAAGCGTCCTTGCCGGCGTGGTCATGGGAGGAGGAGGATTACTTTCACCTCAATCCCTGTTAGATTCCCGTTGTGCTGTGACATCACCCTTATATGCTGTGTAAAGCTTACTTTTTAATTTATTTTGGAACTGCAGCATCCCATCCGACTTGCGGTAATTCGGTAACATTTCAGGCACTTTCTGCTTATACCGGGGGTCTAGTAGCGTGGACACCCAATACAGGTCGTTCTCCTTCAGCCTTTTTATACGAGGGTCCCTCAACAGGCACAACAGCATGAAAGACCCCATTTGCACAAGGTTGGATGCCGAGCTACTCATGTCCCGTTCCTCGTCCTCAGTGATCTCACTGAAGGTATGTTCTTCCCCCCAGCCACGTACAACACCACGGGTACCAGATAGGTGACAATGAGCACCCTGGGATGCCTGTTGTGGTTGGTCTTCCTCCTCCTCCTCAAAACCACATTCTTCCTCTGACTCCTCTTCCTCACACTCCTCTTCCAGCGTTGCCGCAGGTCCAGCAAGCAATGCTGATAAGGCTGTTTCTGGTGGTGATGGTGACCACAACTCTTCCTCTTCATGCTCATCTACGGCCTGATCCAGCACTCTTCGCAGGGCACGCTCCAGGAAGAAAACAAATGGTATGAAGTCGCTGATGGTGCCTTCGGTGCGATTGACTAGGTTTGTCACCTCCTCAAAAGGATGCATGAGCCTACAGGCATTGCGCATGAGCATCCAGTAACGTGGCAAAAAAATTCCCAGCTCCGTAGAGGCTGTCCTAGCACCCCGGTCATACAAATACTTGTTGACGGGTTTTTCTTGTTGGAGCAGGCGGTCGAACATTAGGAGTGTTGAATTCCAACGTGCCGGGCTGTCGCAAATCAAGCGCCTCACTGGCATGTTTTTACGCCGCTGGATATCTGAAAAGTGCGCCATGGCCGTGTAGGAACGCCTGAAATGGCCACACACCTTCCTGGCCTGCTTCAGGACATCCTGTAAGCCTGGGTACTTATGCACAAAGCGTTGTACGATCAGATTACACACATGTGCCATGCACGGCACATGTGTCAACTTGCCCAAATTCAATGCCGCCAACAAATTGCTTCCGTTGTCACACACTACTTTGCCGATCTCCAGTTGGTGCAGAGTCAGCCACTGATCCACCTGTGCGTTCAGGGCGGACAGGAGTGCTGGTCCGGTGTGACTCTCTGCTTTCAGGCAAGTCAACCCCAAGACGGCGTGACACTGCCGTATCCGGGATGTGTAATAGCCCCTGGGGAGCTGGGGGGCTGCCATTGATGTGGAGCAAGACGCAGCAGCAGAAGAGGACTCAGCCGAGGAGGTTAGTGAAGAGGATGGAGTAGGAGGAGTAGAGGAGGTGGCAGCAAGCCTGCCTGCAAGTCGTGGCGGTGTCTCCAACATTCCATGCTTGGCAGCCGTCAGCAGGTTTACCCAATGCGCAGTGTAGGTGATATACCTGCCCTGACCGTGATGGACCCTTGCCCCAACACTGTGTGCCAGATATGCCATTACTTCCTTTTGCACAATCGAGTACAGGTTGGGGATTGCCTTTTGTGCAAAGAAATTTCGGCCGGGTACCTTCCACTGCGGTGTCCCAATAGCTACAAATTTTTGGAACGCCTCAGACTCCACCAGCTTGTATGGTAAAAGCTGGCGGGCTAAGAGTTCAGACAAGCCAGCTGTCAGACGCCGGGCAAGGGGGTGACTTTGTGACATTGGCTTCTTACGCTCAAACATGTCCTTGACAGACACCTGGCTGTGGGCAGATGAGCAGGAACTGCTCAAGGCGAAAGACGGAGTGGCGGATGGTTGAGAGGGGGCAAGGAGGACAGCAGTGGTTGACGTGGCTGAAGATGCTGGACCAGGAGGAGGATGGCGGCTTTGAGTTTGTGTGCTGCTTGTACTCGTCATCATGTGTTGATCCCATAGGCGTTTGTGATGTGCGATCATGTGCCTTCGCAAAGCAGTTGTATCTAGGTGGGTGTTGGACTTCCCACGACTCAGTTTCTTTTGGCACAGGTTGCAAATGGCATCGCTGTTGTCAGAGGCAGACACACAAAAAAAATGCCACACTGCTGAGCTCTGCAATGACAGCATTCTGGTGGTGGCAACAGCATGCGTTGATTGGCGTGCTGTCTGGCTGACCCCGGGTGACGATGCATGCTTTCTGATTGTGCCACTAGCTCCTTGCGACGACCTCCCCCTGCTTCCAACTCGTCTCCTCCTCCTCTCTGTCTCCCCATCTGAACTTTCCCCCTGTTCTTCTTCTCTTCTAGCGGGCACCCACGTGACATCCACGGACACATCGTCATCATCAACCGCTTCACTTGTATCTGACAACTCAGCAAAGGAAGCAGCAGCGGGTACAACATCATCATCATCACACCGTACGTCCATGTGTGTAATGCTGCCTGACAGACATATCCCTGTTATCTACATCCTCTGGCAATAATGGTTGCGCATCACTCATTTCTTCCAACTGATGTGTAAATTACTCCTCTGACAGATCAAGTGAAGCGGCTGTGGTGCTAGTGTTGGTGGTAGCGGCAGGCGGGCGAGTGGTAACTTGAGAGGTGCCCGAAGCTAAGCTGGAGGAGGATGGAGCGTCAAGGTTCCGAGCGGAAGCTGTAGAAGATTGGGTGTCCTGTGTTAGCCAGTCAACTATGTCCTCAGAATTTTCGAGTTCAGGGTACGTGGCCTCTGAACACTGGGCATTATTCTAGGGCCAAAGGGAATCACAGCACCACGACCACGACGGCCCCTGCGGGGTGGCCTGCCTCTGCCTGTCATTTTTTTTAGATTAGTTAAGTTGTACTAAGCGTGCAAGCTACTGTGACACCAGATATGAGTGGCACTGTGCACTGGCAGAAGTTGGCAGAGTAGACGCTGTAGGCCTGACACACACGCTTGCAGACAACTAACTGCTATTCAATCTATTACAGTCAAAATTGTATTTTTTTTTTAAATGTGCGCCACTGTTACACCAGATATGAGTTGCACTGGTGTGACACTGTGCACTGGCAGGGCCTGAAACGCACACTTGTGAAGGAAAATGACTGATATTATTTCACAGTCAAAAATTTTCTTTTCCTTTTAAATGCAAGCTATTGTGACACCAGATATGAGTGGTGGCACTGGGCAAGTGGGCACAGTATACGCTGTGAGCCTGACACACACGCTGGCAGCCGCAGGCAGGCAACTGCAATTAGATTACACAGAAAAAGAAAAAAAAACAGACTGATGTTCTAGCCCTAAAAAGGGCTTTTTGGGGTGCTGTCCTTACAGCAGAGATCAGATGAGTCCTTCAGGACTGTAGTGGACACTGAATACACTGGCCTAGCTATCGATTTCCCTATTAAATCAGCAGCAGCTACACTGTCCCTCCTCTCACTAAGAATGCAGCTTCCGAATGAATCTAAAATGGATGCTGTCCAGGAGGTGGGAGGGAGGGTCTGCTGCTGATTGGCTGGAATGTGCCTGCTGACTGTGAGGTACAGGGTCAAAGTTTACTCAATGATGATGAATAGGGGGCGGACCGAACATCGCATATGTTCGCCCGCCGCGGCGAACGCGAACAAGCTATGTTCGCCAGGAACTATTCGCCGGAAAACTATTCGGGACATCTCTACTGACCCAGATATCAGAGGCATTCATGCTAAGCACCAAGGCATCAGGCAATACTCGTAGTCAGGAAACAGGTTCAGGGCAGGGAGAGGTCATGCAAATCTGTAAAACTAATCTGAGGGGAGGCAGTAAGGGTCAGTAAGGTACATAGGCAGAGGTCAGGTCAGGCAGTGGAGGTTCCTAATCAAAGCAAGCTAGAACAACCTAAAGCTCAGGCACCCTTCCACTGGGGAAAGTGCCTTTAATACACTAAGATAGCACACCACAGGTTAGGGAAGAATTAGGACATGCACACTGGTCCTTCGAGAGGCAGAGATCACATGCACATGGGGAGATCAGACTGGCCAGCGAAGTGCAGGGTATGGCCTGCAGAAGGAGAATGAGGTTCTGGAAGACTATGAGGTGGGGCAACGTGTTTGAGCCATCTTACACGATGGGAGGGGTGAGTAAGTCAGTGTCCATGCCCACCCAGGAGGCACCAGCTGTACTTACTAACAAACATAAAGAGTCAATCAACCTATGCATGTATCTCAAAGGTGAAAAGACTCCAGATTACAAGTGGAAACTAAGCATAACAGATTTATCTTTTTGCATTTTGATACATACTCTATGTTCTTACTTTACTGAAATATTGGACCAGCTTTCGAAAGCTTAAGAAACAAATCCATTTTCAGTAATGGTTCCTACGTGAGGTGGAATGAACCAAAGCCAGACATATCTGGTAGTGTCTTATCTCCTGCAAGAACACAGTATTGGGTATCTAGCCATACCCTCAGGGAGATGAACCACCACCAGAGGTTTCTAGGAGAAGCTTACTCTATCGTTGTTTTATGCCGAGGGGTTATGAGAAAAGCAGTAAAGCTAATGGCGCTTCCTTTGGAAAAATCCTATAAAACTATAAGAAAAAAGTATTAAATTTTTATGACTTTAAATGGATTGTCCACCGTTGGGGGCCTTTTGTTCAGACTCCACCACATGGCTGAACCTGCGGAGGGACGCATGCTTCTTTGGTCCCACACTGTTGCGCTCTGGTCCCGTTTGTCAACATTCGGTTTGACGAGGTTCATGTGTGCTATGCAGCCAATGGCTGACCGCAGTGATGATGTGTCCCTCATGCATCACATGACCCATTGACATTATGCATGGGGAACATGTTACTGCTGAGGTAATTAATTGGCTGCAGCAGCACATGTGACCCCCATCAAACTGGAGGAACAGGTTGCGGCAACGGGGGACTGAAGGAGCCAGAACCCTGCGGCAGGGAACAGGTAAGTATGCTTCCTTCCGCAGATTTGGTGACATGGGGAGGTCTGGCTGAAAGACCCCAGAAGGTGGATAACCCCTTTAATGCTGCTTGTATGTTCGTTTTATTGTACAGTTATAATATAACATTTATTGTATAGTTATAACATAAGATTATCCACTGACTATTCCACAAAAACCTGTCAGCATTACCTTAGACTAGACTAGAGGGATCAAAAATACAGAAGCCTTTTTTCCCTAAGGTCAATCCCCATGCTTTCCACAGTGTGCCTCCATTAGTATGCCACAGGGCATACGAATGTTGGTCTTGGATGAACACACCATGTAAAATAAATTATTTTGCAGTGAATAGGCTGGAGCTGGGCAGTGGGCATAGAGAACTGGACCTCTTCCAGTGGCTTTTCGCCTAAAATTTTGTTCTGAATGCAGAAGACTGTGAGATTTGTAAAAGACAGACGTGTGTAACATACACTCAGTTCCCATTTTAGTTTATCTCTTGCTTAGGATTGCAAAGAAAACATCACATGTTGTCTTTTCAGGAATACCACAAGGGAGAGAGCGCAATGCTAACACGTTTTGACCAGGGAGACGCCAACATGGACTTATGCTGCCGGCTTGCATGACAAGACTGGGACAAGCTTCATCTCGATGTTGCCAAGAAGTTTACGGTGTTGACAATTTAGTATTAACTAAAGAAAGTGCCTACACATTTCAAGCCATGAATGAATATAGCTGTTACTATGTACTACTAGAATATACATTTTATTCTAAGGATGTGCTACGTTTTTTTCCCAGGGGCAAATGAATAGTATCAGGAGCTCTGGGCAAGCCATATATTGGGCTTCATACTTTAAAGTGTACAAAAGCATATTATATAGTGCTAGTTAAGACCCATGGCACCTAGCCCTCCCTCCATTATCAATTTAACTTTGGGTTAATCCTAATGGCGCAGTCCCCTGATATTTACCCTTTAACCTTTATTCAAGGATCTGGACTTTGCTGCAGGGGAACCACCAGTCCACTACCTTCTGGAGTAGAAGATTGCTAACCCACAGGGTTCAGAGACACCTGTGCCAGGCACTGAGAGATCAAGAAAAAACACAGTTATGAACCTGCCAGTCTCAGGGCACGCAGATCACAAGCAATCCGATAAACAGCCCAAGGTCATGGTAGACTGCATAGGGTCAATACGGAGGTCAGTCACAGGTTAGGCATTCTAGGGTCAAATCCAGAAAACAGGCAGAAGCCGGTACATGATCAGACAAACGAGAACAGCATACCTTACCATGAACTAGCAAGCTAGAGAACCTATTGCTCATGCACCAGCCCCCTAGGGAAGGTGCCTGGAGTACATTTGGGTTGCCAGTCATTTGTTGATGAATATTAAGGTGCACAAGCTGGCCTTTTAAGACCTAGAGGGCACATGAGCCCGCACAGTATAAACTGAGAGCAGAGGCCTTGCCGGCAAGTGAAGTCCAAATCCTGCCAGTTAAGACATAGTGGATGACTCCGGTGTCCGGGCCCGCCACAAGAAAGCTGTGTAAGACCAACAGCTATAGGCCACTGAAGAAGAAGCAGAAGAATGAGTGAGTAAATGGCACCTGTGCTTGCCCATGATAATAGAGCAGCAGTGGCATTGGCTGCCGATATAACACAACTTCTGTCCATAAAGCCCTATTGAAGAATATGGATATCATAGAGAGTCCACCTTTATGGGTCATATCTAAGAGCTGCTATTTAGGGGCTTCTTCCACTCTCTTAGACTTGAATCAACCTTTTATTACATGGTTGGTCATTAATTTCTGTTGGCATTATATAATACTAGATTTCCTTTGAAGCATCTGCAAAATGTACTGTATTGGCCAGGCAAAGGAAAACAAGACATCTGCTTTAACATAAGACTAACAATCCCTTTGAGGCAACACTTCAGGTCTGCTCTATGTACCATGTACACTGTAATAAAGATAGTTGTTTCATTGCAAACCTTTCCTGTACTATATGTAAGTGAATTGCATGGTGTCCGCTAGGTGCTCCTGCTTTTAGAAGAGTCCAGCGTATTCATGAGCTCCCGCTGCAGGAACTTGATTGACAGCTCCACCACTCAGATGCGCTCATTGAAATCTGGACACTTGCACAACCTACTGAACCACATAGTGCTGCGGTTTCGTGAAACTGTGTGATGAATGTATTGGTGCATGCGCAGTAGCTTAGTGGAGAAAAGCATGACATTGCTCATAGTACCTGACCAAGCAAGCACAGGATTTGACCTCCTGTAGATGAGAACTCGAAGGAAAGTAGCATGTCAGTCAAGAAGGCGAGAGGCAGTGAAAAACAGAAACAAGTGACACAGACAAACTAATTTGACAAATTTATTTCTGATGAGAATTACTCAGGTTGGGAGTACCTTTTTAAAAAACAGTGACTAGGCCCATTCTGGATGACGGGACTGCGTACAGTAGTTTGGTTGGGCAAATGGATGAATGAAAGGTTAAAAGTTATGCTGCAGTTCAGAAATATCCTTCCACTGACCTCATATTACATGATAACAATCTTTTCATTCCCTATACACTACTCACAAAAAGTTAAGGATATTTGGCTTTCAGGTGAAATTATTATATCATGAAAATAGGGAATTTAAGTAGAAGCAGCAATGGGGATTTCCTCATCTCAAACAATATATTGAAACAAAAGCCAACCCCAGTGGTGGGTATACCCCCACAAAATGTCAGGGTCTCAAAAACTTGTCTTGTGGCCTTGAGCATCATTTACAGCTTGACAACGACGTCTCCTGCTGTTCACAAGTCGACTTATTGTCTGCTGAGGCATGGCATCCCACTTTTCTTGAACGGTGGCCCTCAGGTCATTAAGCCCTTCAAGACCAAGCTAGTTTTTACCTTCAGGACCAGGCCATTTTTAGCAAATCTGACATGTGTCACTTTATGTGGTAATAACTTTAAAACGCTTTTACTTATCCAGGCCATTCTGAGACTGTTTTCTCGTCACATATTGTACTTCATGACAGTGGCAAAATAAAGTCAAGAAATGTCATTATTATTTATAAAAAAAATACCAAATTTACCAACAATTTGGAAAAATTAGCAAATTTCCAAATTTCAATTTCTCAACTTTTATAATAGACAGTAATACCTCCACAAATAGTTATTACTTTACATTCCCCATATGTCTACTCCATGTTCTGATTATTTTGTGATGCCATTTTATTTTTTGGGGATGTTAGAAGGCTTAGAAGTTTAGAAGCAAATCTTGAAATTTCTCAGAAAATTTCCAAAACCCACTTTTTAAGGACCAGTTCAGGTCTGAAGTCACTTTGTGAGGCTTACATAATAGAAACCACCCAAAAATGACCCCATTTTAGAAACTACACCCCTCAAGGTATTCAAAACTTATTTTACAAACTTTGGTAACCCTTTAGGTGTTACACAAGAATTAAAGGAAAATGGAGATTAAATATCCGAATTTCACTTTTTTGGCAGATTTTCCATTTTAATCCATTTTTTCCAGTAACAAAGCAAGGGTTAACAGCCAAAAAAAGTCAATATTTATTACCCTGATTCTGTAGATTACAGAAACACCCCATTTGTGATCGTAAACTGCTGTGCGGGCACATGGCAGGGCGCAGAAGGAAAGGAATGCAATATGGTTTTTAGAGGGCCATGTCACATTTGAAGACCCCCTGATGCATCAATAGAGTAGAAACTCCAACATTTTTTGGAAAGTACGGGATAAGGTGGCAGTTTTGTTGGTACTATTTTAGGGTGCATATAATTTTTGGTTGCTCTATATTACACTTTTTGTGAGGCAAGGCAACAAAAAATATCTGTTTTGGTACCATTTTTATTTTTTGTTATTTACAATGTTCATTTGACAGGTTAGATCATGTGATATTTTTATAGAGCAGGTGGTTACAAATGCGACAATACAAAATATGACTACTTTTTTTGGTTGTTTGTTTCAGTTTTACATAATAAAGCATTTTTGAAAAAAAAGATTTTTTAGTGTCTCCATATTCTGAAAGCCATATTTATTTATTTATTGGGTGATTGCCTTATGTAGGGTCTCATTTTTTGCAGGATGAGATGACGGTTTTATTGGTTCATTGGTGGTTGGAGTGTGTATGACTTTTTGATCGCTTGGTATTACACTTTTTGTGATGTAAGGTGACCAAAAAATGCTTTTTAACACTTTTTTTTTTTACCGTGTTCACCTATGGGGATAGATCATGTGATATTTTTATATAGCAGGTGATTTTGGACGCAGCGATACCTAATATGTATACTTTTTTTATTAATTAAAGTTTTATACAATAACAGCATTTTCAAAACAAAGAAAATCATGTTTTAGTGTCTCCATATTCTGAAAGCCATAGTTTATTTTTTATTTTTGGGTGATTGCCTTATGTAGGGTCTCATTTTTTGCAGGATGAGATGACGTTTTTATTGGTACAATGTTGGAGTGTGTATGACTTTTTGGTCGCTTGGTATTACACTTTTTGTGATGTAAGGTGACAAAAAATTGCTTTTTTACACCGTTTTTATTTTGCTTTTTTTACGGTGTTTATCTGAGGGGTTAAATCATGTGATATTTTTATAGAACAGGTCATTACGGACGTGGCGATACCTATTATGTTTACTTTTTTTATTTATTAAAGTTTTATACACTAATATTTGTTAAACAAAAATAAAACATGTTTTAGTGTCTCCATTCGGAGAGCCATAGTTTTTTTTTTTTTGGGCGATTCTGACGGTTAGATTAGTACTATTTTGGGCTTGCGCCTTTTTGATTGCTTGGTATTGCACTTTTAGTGATGTAAGGTGCCGAAATTTTTTTTTTTTTAGCACAGTTTTTATTTAATTTTTTTGACAGTGTTCACCTGAGGGGTTAGGTCATGTGATTTTTATAGAGCCGGTCTATACGGACATGGTGATATGCAATATGTCTATTTTCATTTTTTTACCTATTTTTTACTATTTATTTTTCTACTTTATTTTGGAACAAGGACACTTTTTTTTTTTACTTAAAACTTTTTATTATTAAAAAATACTTTTTTTTTATATTTGTCCCACTGTTTGACTTCATCTTTTCAGGGTTTGATCCCTGTTTCAATTCAGTATAATACATTCTGTATTGTACTGAATTGAATTGTCAGCGTCTCACACAGTGAGACGCTGACAGTTTCCTAGGAGACTAAGTGCTCAGGCTGGATCTCCTGGGCTTCCGTAGGCTGGCAGCTCCGATGCCTGTATAAGGCATCGGGGCTGCCATGGCAACCATCGACCCCCTGCCAGCGCAGCGCGGGGGGGCGATGGAGTCAGAGGGAGCCCCCTCCCTCTGTATACCCCGCACGTGCCGCGGTCAGGGCTGACCGCCGCACATGAAAGGGTTAATCCGCCGGCATCATCGCACACAACGCGGATGCAGCAGGGGCCCAGCTATCAGTAACAGCCGGGCCCGTGCTGCAGATCGGGCGGGCGCAGATCCTGCACCCGCCCGATCCCATCATGTACATGCACGTGAGGATGCGGCAAGGAGCGAGGGATCACCCACAATGCCATGCATGCAGCCAATCAGCAGCCAGCCAGCCCTGTGATGTCACAGCCCTATAAATAGCCTCAGCCGTCTTGGATTCAGCCACTTTCCAGTGTAATTAGTGCAGGGAGAGACGTCCGCAGGCTCTAGGGACAGTGGTAGAATAGACTTTAAAACTTTTATTTTGCTGTTAGAAGTTCAGGGAAAGGATAGGGAGGAATCATTCCACAGTATTGAAGCAGAACAGGGTTCAGTAAGGGAGTTTACAGCCTGGGTAATAGGAACAATCCTATTACACCTTGCTGCACTGACTGCGGATCCAAATTGCCATTATACTGCTCTGTAATTCCAGCAAACTGTTCTTGTTATTGGGGTGAAAGAGCTGTTTGATACAGCCATTAACAGGGTTTATTACAAGGGAATATTTCTACGTCCTATTTGCCCTTGTGCGGTGCAGTTATATGTTCTAAAGCATTTTTTGGCTTGTATTAGTGGGGAAAAAGGGCTTATTAGCCGTTGTGTGGTGAAGTGAGAAAATTACAGCCCTTTTTGGCGTGTATTAGTGGCAAAAAAATATATATTATTTGCCGATCGGCGGTGAAGTTATATGTTCTAAAGCCCTTTTTGGCGTGTATTAGTGGC
Organism: Bufo bufo; assembly: GCF_905171765.1. NCBI lineage: Eukaryota > Metazoa > Chordata > Amphibia > Anura > Bufonidae > Bufo > Bufo bufo. Next base: position 420,254,184 of record NC_053394.1, read on the forward strand.
ACAAAAAAATGTATTTGCCGTTGTGTGGTAAAGTGAGAAAATTTAAGGCGCTTAGCGGTGCAGTTATATGTTCTAAAGCCTTTTGTGCCGTGTATAAGTGGAAAAAAGTTAGGGCCTATTTACCGTTCAGAGGTGCAGTTATATGTTCTAAAGTCTTCTTTGGCGTGTATTAGTTGAAAAAAAAAGGGCTTATTTGCTGTTGTGCCTGAGCTTCCAGTGACATCTAGCAGTCGTGTCTTGACCAGCAACCCAGCTGTTCTTAAATGGTTGACTCGGTCATCTACTTCATCTCAAATGACATCAGACACCCCCAGCCAAGAGTCGGTGGGTTCGTCAGACACATCCCTTAGTTGGCATGGCCCGGGAGCAGGCCCTGTGCCCTCACATGTCCACAACCTGCCTCTGTCCTTTTCTGTTCCCTCAGCCAGAGAAGTTTTTTCTGCTGTAGGCTCAGCTCCACTATACAGCGAGGACGAGATACTAGAGGACAGTCAGCAGCAACTGGCCAGCCAAGATGTGGAGGAGATATCCGCCGCTTTCTCCAGTAGGCGGGCAAGTAGTGATGAGGAGAGTGGAGTGGGAGCTGGTGTTGCGAGTGGTCAGGCTCCTGACCCAGAGACGGTTGAGGAGGACATCAGTGACGTGCAGACAGTACTCGATGATGATGATGTAGCTGATCGCACTTGGGAGTCGGTTGAATTAGGGTCTTCATCATCATCATCGGGAGAAGAGGGTGGCAGCTTGCCAATGAGGCAACGGCGGAGCCAGAAATTCGCTAGCATGTCCGGGAGTCAGCAGGGTGGCAGCAGTTGGAGGTCGGGAGCCAAACGTGCCCGGGGTAGACCACCCGCTTCGCAGGAGCCTACTTGCCCGGAAAGTAGTGGTGCAGGGGTCCACGGAAGCAGCGGCGGTAGCAGTCAGTCGGTGCGGAGTGTTGGGGGTAAAAATCACCTACTTGGCGGTGTGGCAGTTTTTTGTTAAGCCGCCGGAGGGGGTGAACATGTAGAATGTGTGGGCAGAAGGTGAAGCTTGGCCAGCAGAGGTCGCACTACATTTTTTCCAGAAGAGTAAAAATACGCCTAACAATTTTGAGGAGTATTTTTAGCTAAGGAGGAGTACGAATTTTGCAGTAATTTATATTTATAATGCATAGGCCCACATAACGTTTTGAGGCTGATATTTCTGCAGGGAAATCATTGCTAGTCTCCCATGCAGAAATAAATGTAGACGATTTTACATTTATCCAACAACTAAACATAAGACCACTGCTGCCATACACTGCACCCACCTGACACTACTATATACACATTGCACACAAAGCTCTGCTACATGTCCATTACACAGATAGAACTACTGTGTGAGCATTACACACAGAAAACTGTACAATAGACTGGTTACACTGACATAGCCCTGCTCTATACACACCTTCCATACTTAAAGGGGTTCTCCGACCTAAAACTTTTTTTTGCTAAAAAGAACTAACCTGGGGAGGAGTATTACTAATATACTTACCTTCCACAGTGCAGCTGTTCTTGCGTTCTGGATCTTGGTCACATGGTCCCTCTAGCCATCTTTTCTCTTCTTCTGGACGAAGTCCGTCTCCCTGTCTTCCGGTCCTCTCTTCCTTTCTCTAGCAGGAGACGGTTCGTCACTAATGACGTCACCGCTTCCTGCTGGAGAAAGCTCCGCCCAGCCGTCTAGACAGCGCACTAGGCTGAATGCTAGTGCGCATGCGCAGTCCCGGCGTCTGTATCGTACAGGCTTCCATGTGAAGCCTGTATTGACTCCTGCACAGCGCGATGTAAGCGCTGTGCAAGAGTGACAGCATAGTGATCAGCCACAGAGGCTGATCGCTATGCTGTGCATGTCACAGGGGGCACTGGATGGCACAAGGGGGCACAGGATGCAACAAGAGGGGCACAGAATGGCACAAGAGGGGCACAGGATGGCACAAGGGGGGAGCTGGATGGCACAAGTGGGCACAGGATGGCCTCAAGGGGGCACAGGATGGCACAAGAGGGGTGCTAGATGGCACAAGAGGGGCACAGGATGGCGCAAGGGGGGCTGGATGGCACAAGGGGGCACAGGATGGCACAAGAGGGGCACTGTGGGTGTCACTGGTATTGGGCGATGTGGATGTCACTGTTATTGGGGCACTGTGGAGGTCGCTGTTATGGTGGCACTGTAGATGGCACTGTTATGGCGGTGCTGTGGATGACACTGTTATGGCAGCACTGTGGATATCACTGTTATGGGGGCACTGTGGATGTCACTGTTATGGGGGCACTGTGGAGGTCACTGTTCTGGGGGCACTGTGGATGTCATTGTTCTGGGGGCGCTGTGGATGACACACTGTTATGGGGATCTGTGTATGACACACTGTTATGGGGGATCTGTGGATGACACATTGTTATGGGGGATCTGTGGATGACACTGTTATGGATGCACTATGGACGTCACTGTTATGAGGGATCTGTGGATGACACACTGTTATGGGGGACCTGTGTATAACACACTGTTATGGGGGATCTGTGGATGACACACTGATGGGGGATCTGGAAAGCGCCTGACTGTATAGGGAGGGTGCTTAGGGACTGATGGTCCTCCCCTTCCCCCATTTTCCCCTTAGGGGCATTTAGGAATCTGGCCCCGTCTCAGTAATGGTTAAGTAGGTTGCAGATTAGGGTCATTGAGGGTTAATCACTGGGGAACCTCCTTAGACAGGATGGGGCGGTGCAGGAAATCCTGAAGGTCACATATACCTCCTCTCTGTCCTGGTCACTTCCTCTTGCAAGTGGAAGCAGATTGGCCCTCCCTCCCTCCCTTTGCGGTTATTCTTGGGAGGCGGGTCGAAGTGCACGGTTCTGTTCAGTTATGGATAATTGGTTATTCTGTTTTGTTTTTCTATTTTTAAGAGACCCTGCTGGGAGTCCAGCGGTTTTGGATATTGCTCCGATGATTACGGCTTTGGAGAGCTGCGAATTTTGGTCGAGTTTATCAATAAAGTAAAAAAATAAAAAAGTCACAGCTGGCGGCATTTGAGTACAGCGGAGATATGGTGGTAGCAGATGGAGTAACTGCCCGCTGGGAGTCCAGCGGTTGGCAGACAGCTCTGATGATTACGGTTTAACTTGCCCGCTGGGAGTCCAGCCTTTGGCATACCGTTCCGATATTATGGTTTATTAAGGTTTGCCGCTTTAATAAAGAAGCTGTGGCCGATCACCATCCAGCAATAAAGTGATACAGTTGTCGTGTCTTTTGTTATGGGTCAAGGTTGGGTAAAGGGGCCAAGGGTGAGTTAAAGGTGGTATCCCCTCCCTCTGTTACCCTGGATACCAGCAGTCTGTGTATAACACACTGTTATGGGGGATCTGTGGATGACACACTGTTATGGGGGATCTGTGGATGACACACTGTTATGGGGAATCTGTGGATGACACACTGTTATGGGGGATCTGAGTATGACACACTGTTATGGGGGATCTGCGGATGACACACTGTTATAGGGGATCTGTGGATGACACACTGTTATGGGGGATCTGAGTATGACACACTGTTATGGGGGATCTGCGGATGACACACTGTTATAGGGGATCTGTGGATGACACACTGTTATGGGGGATCTGTGTATGACACACTGTTATGGGGGATCTGTGTATGACACACTGTTATGGGGGATCTGTGTATAACACACTGTTATAAGGGATCTGTGGATGACACACTGTTATGGGGGATCTGTGTATAACACACTGTTATGGGGGATCTGTGGATGACACACTGTTATGGGGGATCTGTGGATGACACACTGTTATAGGGAATCTGGGGATGACACACTGTTATGGGGATCTGAATATGACACACTGTTATGGGGGATCTGCGGATGACACACTGTTATAGGGGATATGTGGAAGGCACACTGTTATGGGGGATCTGTGTACGACACACTGTTATGGGGGATCTGTGTACGACACACTGTTATGGGGGATCTGTGTACGACACACTGTTATGGGGGATCTGTGTATGACACACTGATATGGGGGATCTGTGGATGATACACTGTTATGGGGGATCTGTGGATGATACACTGTTATGGGGGATCTGTGGATGACACACTGTTATGGGGATCTGTAGATGACACACTGTTATGGGGATCTGTAGATGACACACTGTTATGGGGGATCTGTAGATGACACACTGTTATGGGGGATCTGTGTATAACACACTGTTATGGGGGATCTGTGTATAACACACTGTTATGGGGGATCTGTGTATAACACACTGTTATGGGGGATCTGTGGATGACACACTGTTATGGGGGATCTGTGGATGACACACTGTTATAGGGAATATGTGGATGACACACTGTTATAGGGAATCTGTGGATGACACACTGTTATGGGGGATCTGAATATGACACACTGTTATGGGGGATCTGCGGATGACACACTGTTATAGGGGATATGTGGATGGCACACTGTTATGGGGGATCTGTGTACGACACACTGTTATGGGGGATCTGTGTACGACACACTGTTATGGGGGATCTGTGTACGACACACTGTTATGGGGGATCTGTGTATGACACACTGTTATGGGGGATCTGTGGATGATACACTGTTATGGGGGATCTGTGGATGATACACTATTATGGGGGATCTGTGGATGACACACTGTTATGGGGATCTGTGGATGACACACTGTTATGGGGGATCTGTAGATGACACACTGTTATGGGGGATCTGTGTATAACACACTGTTATGGGGGATCTGTGTATAACACACTGTTATGGGGGATCTGTGTATAACACACTGTTATGGGGGATCTGTGGATGACACACTGTTATGGGGGATCTGTGGATGACACACTGTTATAGGGAATATGTGGATGACACACTGTTATAGGGAATCTGTGGATGACACACTGTTATGGGGGATCTGAATATGACACACTGTTATGGGGGATCTGCGGATGACACACTGTTATAGGGGATATGTGGATGGCACACTGTTATGGGGGATCTGTGTACGACACACTGTTATGGGGGATCTGTGTACGACACACTGTTATGGGGGATCTGTGTATGACACACTGTTATGGGGGATCTGTGGATGATACACTGTTATGGGGGATCTGTGGATGATACACTGTTATGGGGGATCTGTGGATGACACACTGTTATGGGGATCTGTGGATGACACACTGTTATGGGGGATCTGTAGATGACACACTGTTATGGGGGATCTGTGTATAACACACTGTTATGGGGGATCTGTGTATAACACACTGTTATGGGGGATCTGTGTATAACACACTGTTATGGGGGATCTGTGGATGACACACTGTTATGGGGGATCTGTGGATGACACACTGTTATAGGGAATATGTGGATGACACACTGTTATAGGGAATCTGTGGATGACACACTGTTATGGGGGATCTGAATATGACACACTGTTATGGGGGATCTGCGAATGACACACTGTTATAGGGGATATGTGGATGGCACACTGTTATGGGGGATCTGTGGATGATACACTGTTATGGGGATCTGTGGATGACACACTGTTATGGGGGATCTGTGGATGACACACTGTTATGGGGGATCTGTAGATGACACACTGTTATGGGGGATCTGTGTATAACACACTGTTATGGGGGATCTGTGTATAACACACTGTTATGGGGGATCTGTGTATAACACACTGTTATGGGGGATCTGTGGATGACACACTGTTATGGGGGATCTGTGGATGACACACTGTTATAGGGAATATGTGGATGACACACTGTTATAGGGAATCTGTGGATGACACACTGTTATGGGGGATCTGAATATGACACACTGTTATGGGGGATCTGCGGATGACACACTGTTATAGGGGATATGTGGATGGCACACTGTTATGGGGGATCTGTGTATGACACACTGTTATGGGGGATCTGTGTATGACACACTGTAATGGGGGATCTGCGGATGACACACTGTTATGGGGGATCTGCGGATGACACTGTTATGGGGGACCTGTGGATGACACTGTTATGGGGGATCTGTGGATGATACACTGTTATGGGGGATCTGTGGATGATACACTGTTATGGGGGATCTGTGGATGACACACTGTTATGGGGATCTGTGGATGACACACTGTTATGGGGGATCTGTAGATGACACACTGTTATGGGGGATCTGTGTATAACACACTGTTATGGGGGATCTGTGTATAACACACTGTTATGGGGGATCTGTGTATAACACACTGTTATGGGGGATCTGTGGATGACACACTGTTATGGGGGATCTGTGGATGACACACTGTTATAGGGAATATGTGGATGACACACTGTTATAGGGAATCTGTGGATGACACACTGTTATGGGGGATCTGAATATGACACACTGTTATGGGGGATCTGTGGATGACACACTGTTATGGGGGATCTGTGGATGACACACTGTTATAGGGAATCTGTGGATGACACACTGTTATGGGGGATCTGAATATGACACACTGTTATGGGGGATCTGCGAATGACACACTGTTATAGGGGATATGTGGATGGCACACTGTTATGGGGGATCTGTGGATGATACACTGTTATGGGGGATCTGTGGATGATACACTGTTATGGGGATCTGTGGATGACACACTGTTATGGGGGATCTGTAGATGACACACTGTTATGGGGGATCTGTGTATAACACACTGTTATGGGGGATCTGTGTATAACACACTGTTATGGGGGATCTGTGTATAACACACTGTTATGGGGGATCTGTGTATAACACACTGTTATGGGGGATCTGTGGATGACACACTGTTATGGGGGATCTGTGGATGACACACTGTTATAGGGAATATGTGGATGACACACTGTTATAGGGAATCTGTGGATGACACACTGTTATGGGGGATCTGAATATGACACACTGTTATGGGGGATCTGCGGATGACACACTGTTATAGGGGATATGTGGATGGCACACTGTTATGGGGGATCTGTGTATGACACACTGTTATGGGGGATCTGTGTATGACACACTGTAATGGGGGATCTGCGGATGACACACTGTTATGGGGGATCTGCGGATGACACTGTTATGGGGGACCTGTGGATGACACTGTTATGGGGGATCTGTGGACGTCACTGTTATGGGGGCACTGTGGACGTCACTGTTATGGAGGCACTGTGGATGACACTGTTATGCGGGATCTGCGGATGACACTGTTATGCAGAATCTGTAGATGACACTGTTATGCGGGATCTGCGGATGACACTGTTATGCGGGATCTGTGGATGTCACTGTTATGTGGGATCTGCGGATGACACACTGTTATGCGGGATCTGTGGATGACACTGTTATGCGGGATCTGTGGATGACATTGTTATGCAAGATATGTGGACATCACTGTTATGGGGGCACTGTTGATGTCACTGTTATGGGGACACTGTGGACGTCACTGTTATGGGCGCTCAGTATAAGTGATAGGGCTCGTGCACAGAACCGTTTCTGTTTTGCAGTCTTCAAGTGCGCATAGGATTAGATACACATGTGATGGCAGAGCCTGTGGACTGTCAATGATGGGATTTAGACACTGGGTGAGAAGTAGATTCATGTCTCTGTGCAGAAAGATGGACACAGGAGTTATAGTGAGTGTAGCAGCTGCAGGCAGAGCAGTGTGGGGGCGTGTCCAGCCTGTGACTCATCACTGTGCAGTGCAGCCAGGCTTGTGTATCAATAAAGTTATGTATTCAACAAAACAAAAAGGGAATAAAGTAAACAGATCTGCCAGAATAATGTTATGTCTTCTAAGGGGGAAGGAAAGCTCAGACTTGAAAAACAGGTAATGGGGGCATATGTATGCATGGTGATGGGTGTTAGAAGCATATAAAAAGAATTTTGGGACCTGACAACATCTTTAACCACTTAAGGACCACAGGTTTATACCCCCCTAAAGACCAGGCCCTTTTTTACAAATCGGCACTACACTACTTTCACCGTTTATTGCTCGGTCATGCAACTTACCACCCAAATGAATTTTACCTCCTTTTCTTCTCACTAATAGAGCTTTCATTTGGTGGTATTTCATTGCTGCTGACATTTTTACTTTTTTTGTTATTAATCGAAATTTAACGATTTTTTTGCAAAAAAATGACATTTTTCACTTTCAGTTGTAAAATTTTGCAAAAAAAACGAGATCCATATAGAAATTTTGCTCTAAATTTATAGTTCTACATGTCTTTGATAAAAAAAAAATGTTTGGGTAAAAAAAAAATGGTTTGGGTAAAAGTTATAGCGTTTACAAACTATGGTACAAAAATGTGAATTTTCGCTTTTTGAAGCAGCTCTGACTTTCTGAGCACCTGTCACGTTTCCTGAGGTTCTACAATGGCCAGACAGTACAAACACCCCACAAATGACCCCATTTCGGAAAGTACACACCCTAAGGTATTCGCTGATGGGCATAGTGAGTTCATAGAACTTTTTATTTTTTGTCACAAGTTAGTGGAAAATGATGATTTATTTTTTTTTTTTTTTTTTTCATACAAAGTCTCATATTCCACTAACTTGTGACAAAAAATAAAAACTTCCATGAACTCACTATGCCCATCAGCGAATACCTTGGGGTCTCTTCTTTCCAAAATGGGGTCACTTGTGGGGTAGTTATACTGCCCTGGCATTCTAGGGGCCCGAATGTGTGGTAAGGAATTTGAAATCAAATTCTGCAAAAAATGACCAGTGAAATCCGAAAGGTGCTCTTTGGAATATGGGCCCCTTTGCCCACCTAGGCTGCAAAAACGTGTCACACATCTGGTATCTCTGTATTCAGGAGAAGTTGGGGAATGTGTTTTGGGGTGTCTTTTTACATATACCCATGCTGGGTGAGATAAATATCTTGGTCAAATGCCAACTTTGTATAAAAAAATGGGAAAAGTTGTCTTTTGCCAAGATATTTCTCTCACCCAGCATGGGTATATGTAAAATGACACCCCAAAACACATTCCCCACCTTCTCCTGAGTACGGCAATACCAGATGTGTGACACTTTTTTGCAGCCTAGGTGGGCAAAGGGGCCCATATTCGAAAGAGCACCTTTCGGATTTCACAGGTCATTTTTTACAGAATTTGATTTCAAACTCCTTACCACACATTCGGGCCCCTAGAATGCCAGGGCAGTATAACTACCCCACAAGTGACCCCATTTTGGAAAGAAGACACCCCAAGGTATTCCGTGAGGGGCATGGCAAGTTCCTAGAATTTTTTATTTTTTGTCACAAGTTAGTGGAAAATGATGATTTTTTTTTTTTTTTCATACAAAGTCTCATATTCCACTAACTTGTGACAAAAAATAAAAACTTCCATGAACTCACTATGCCCATCAGCGAATACCTTGGGGTCTCTTCTTTCCAAAATGGGGTCACTTGTGGGGTAGTTATACTGCCCTGGCATTCTAGGGGCCCGAATGTGTGGTAAGGAATTTGAAATCAAATTCTGCAAAAAATGACCAGTGAAATCCGAAAGGTGCTCTTTGGAATATGGGCCCCTTTGCCCACCTAGGCTGCAAAAACGTGTCACACATCTGGTATCTCTGTATTCAGGAGAAGTTGGGGAATGTGTTTTGGGGTGTCTTTTTACATATACCCATGCTGGGTGAGATAAATATCTTGGTCAAATGCCAACTTTGTATAAAAAAATGGGAAAAGTTGTCTTTTGCCAAGATATTTCTCTCACCCAGCATGGGTATATGTAAAATGACACCCCAAAACACATTCCCCACCTTCTCCTGAGTACGGGGATACCAGATGTGTGACACGTTTTTGCAGCCTAGGTGGGCAAAGGGGCCCATATTCCAAAGAGCACCTTTCGGATTTCACAGGTCATTTTTTGCAGAATTTGATTTCAAACTCCTTACCACACATTTGGGCCCCTAGAATGCCAGGGCAGTATAACTACCCCACAAGTGACCCCATTTTGGAAAGAAGAGACCCCAAGGTATTCGCTGATGGGCATAGTGAGTTCATGGAAGTTTTTATTTTTTGTCACAAGTTAGTGGAATATGAGACTTTGTATGAAAAAAAAAAAAAAAAAAAAAGCAGCATTTTCCACTAACTTGTGACAAAAAATAAAAAATTCTAGGAACTCGCCATGCCCCTCACGGAATACCTTGGGGTGTCTTCTTTCCAAAATGGGGTCACTTGTTGGGTAGTTATACTGCCCTGGCATTTTCCAGGGGCCCTAATGTGTGGTAAGTAGGTAAATGATCTGTGAAATCCTAAAGGTGCTCTTTGGAATGTGGGCCCCTTTGCCCACCTAGGCTGCAAAAAAGTGTCACACATGTGGTATCGCCGTATTCAGGAGAAGTTGGGGAATGTGTTTTGGGGTGTCATTTTACATATACCCATGCTGGGTGAGAGAAATATCTTGGCAAAAGACAACTTTTCCCATTTTTTTATACAAAGTTGGCATTTGACCAAGATATTTCTCTCACCCAGCATGGGTATATGTAAAATGACACCCCAAAACACATTCCCCAACTTCTCCTGAGTACGGCGATACCAGATGTGTGACACTTTTTTGCAGCCTAGATGCGCAAAGGTGCCCAAATTCCTTTTAGGAGGGCATTTTTAGACATTTGGATACCAGACTTCTTCTCACACTTTGGGGCCCCTAGAATGCCAGGGCAGTATAAATACCCCACATGTGACCCCATTTTGGAAAGAAGACACCCCAAGGTATTCAATGAGGGGCATGGCGAGTTCATAGAAAAAAAATTTTTTTGGCACAAGTTAGCGGAAATTGATATTTTTAATTTTTTTCTCACAAAGTCTCCCGTTCCGCTAACTTGGGACAAAAATTTCAATCTTTCATGGACTCAATATGCCCCTCACGGAATACCTGGGGGTGTCTTCTTTCCGAAATGGGGTCACATGTGGGGTATTTATACTGCCCTGGCATTCTAGGGGCCCTAAAGCGTGAGAAGAAGTCTGGAATATAAATGTCTAAAAAATTTTACGCATTTGGTTTCCGTGAGGGGTATGGTGAGTTCATGTGAGATTTTATTTTTTGACACAAGTTAGTGGAATATGAGACTTTGTAAGAAAAAAAAAATAATAATTCCGCTAACTTGGGCCAAAAAAATGTCTGAATGGAGCCTTACAGAGGGGTGATCAATGACAGGGGGGTGATCAATGACAGGGGGGTGATCAATGACAGGGGGGGTGATCAATGACAGGGGGGTGATCAGGGAGTCTATATGGGGTGATCACCACAGTCATTGATCATGCCCCTGTAAGGCTTCATTCAGACGTCCGTATGCGTTTTGCGGATCCGATCCATCTATCAGTGCATCCGTAAAAATCATGCGGACATCTGAATGGAGCTTTACAGGGGGGTAATCAATGACAAGGGGGTGATCAGGGAGTCTATATGGGGTGATCACCACAGTCATTGATCATGCCCCTGTAAGGCTTCATTCAGACATCCGGATGCGTTTTGCGGATCCGATCCATCTATCAGTGGATCCGTAAAAATCATGCGGACGTCTGAATGGAGCTTTACAGGGGGGTAATCAATGACAGGGGGGTAATCAATGACAGGGGGGTGATCAGGGAGTCTATATGGGGTGATCACCACAGTCATTGATCACGCCCCTGTAAGGCTTCATTCAGACGTCCGGATGCGTTTTGCGGATCCGATCCATCTATCAGTGCATCCGTAAAAATCATGCGGACATCTGAATGGAGCTTTACAGGGGGGTAATCAATGACAGGGGGGTGATCAGGGAGTCTATATGGGGTGATCACCACAGTCATTGATCATGCCCCTGTAAGGCTTCATTCAGACGTCCGGATGCGTTTTGCGGATCCGATCCATCTATCAGCGGATCCGTAAAAATCATGCGGACGTCTGAATGGAGCTTTACAGGGGGGTAATCAATGACAGGGGGGTGATCAGGGAGTCTATATGGGGTGATCACCACAGTCATTGATCACGCGCCTGTAAGGCTTCATTCAGACGTCCGTATGCGTTTTGCGGATCCGATCCATCTATCAGTGCATCCGTAAAAATCATGCGGACATCTGAATGGAGCTTTACAGGGGGTTGATCAATGACAGGGGGGTGATCAGGGAGTCTATATGGGGTGATCACCACAGTCATTGATCATGCCCCTGTAAGGCTTCATTCAGACGTCCGTATGCGTTTTGCGGATCCGATCCATCTATCAGTGCATCCGTAAAAATCATGCGGACATCTGAATGGAGCTTTACAGGGGGTTGATCAATGACAGGGGGGTGATCAGGGAGTCTATATGGGGTGATCACCACAGTCATTGATCATGCCCCTGTAAGGCTTCATTCAGACGTCCGGATGCGTTTTGCGGATCCGATCCATCTATCAGTGGATCCGTAAAAATCATGCGGACGTCTGAATGGAGCTTTACAGGGGGGTAATCAATGACAGGGGGGTAATCAATGACAGGGGGGTGATCAGGGAGTCTATATGGGGTGATCACCACAGTCATTGATCACGCCCCTGTAAGGCTTCATTCAGACGTCCGGATGCGTTTTGCGGATCCGATCCATCTATCAGTGCATCCGTAAAAATCATGCGGACATCTGAATGGAGCTTTACAGGGGGGTAATCAATGACAGGGGGGTGATCACCACAGTCATTGATCATGCCCCTGTAAGGCTTCATTCAGACGTCCAGATGCGTTTTGCGGATCCGATCCATCTATCAGTGCATCCGTAAAAATCATGCGGACATCTGAATGGAGCTTTACAGGGGGGTGATCAGGGAGTCTATATGGGGTGATCACCACAGTCATTGATCATGCCCCTGTAAGGCTTCATTCAGACGTCCGGATGCGTTTTGCGGATCGGATCCATCTATCAGTGCATCCGTAAAAATCATGCGGACATCTGAATGGAGCTTTACAGGGGGGTGATCAGGGAGTCTGTATGGGGTGATCACCACAGTCATTGATCATGCCCCTGTAAGGCTTCATTCAGACGTCCGGATGCGTTTTGCGGATCGGATCCATCTATCAGTGCATCCGTAAAAATCATGCGGACGTCTGAATGGAGCTTTACAGGGGGGTAATCAATGACAGGGGTGTAATCAATGACAGGGGGGTGATCAGGGAGTCTATATGGGGTGATCACCACAGTCATTGATCACGCCCCTGTAAGGCTTCATTCAGACGTCCGGATGCGTTTTGCGGATCCGATCCATCTATCAGTGGATCCGTAAAAATCATGCGGACGTCTGAATGGAGCTTTACAGGGGGTTGATCAATGACAGGGGGGTAATCAATGACAGGGGGGTGATCAGGGAGTCTATATGGGGTGATCAGGGGCTAATAAGGGGTTAATAAGTGACGGGGGGGGGGGTGTAGTGTAGTGTAGTGGTGCTTGGTGCTACTTTACTGAGCTACCTGTGTCCTCTGGTGGTCGATCCAAACAAAGGGGACCACCAGAGGACCAGGTAGCAGGTATATTAGACGCTGTTATCAAAACAGCGTCTAATATACCTGTTAGGGGTTAAAAAAAACACATCTCCAGCCTGCCAGCGAACGATCGCCGCTGGCAGGCTGGAGATCAACTCTCTTACCTTCCGTTCCTGTGAGCGCGCGCGCCTGTGTGCGCGCGTTCACAGGAAATCCCGGCTCACGCGAGATGACGCCTATTGGCGTTAGTGTGACCTGGGAGCGCCGCAGAAATGACGCCTTTCGGCGTTAGCGTGACGGTAAGTGGTTAACCACCTCAGCCCCCCTAGCTAAAACACACTTAATGACCAGACCACTTTTTACACTTCTGACCTACACTACTTTCACCGTTTATTGCTCGGTCATGCAACTTACCACCCAAATGAATTTAACCTCCTTTTCTTCTCACTAATAGAGCTTTCATTTGGTGGTATTTCATTGCTGCTGACATTTTTACTTTTTTTGTTATTAATCGAAATTTAAAGATTTTTTTGCAAAAAAAAAGACATTTTTCATTTTCAGTTGTAAAATTTTGCAAAAAAAACGACATCCATATATAAATTTTGATTAAAAAAAATGTTTGGGTAAAAAAAAAATGGTTTGGGTAAAAGTTATAGCGTTTACAAACTATGGTACAAAAATGTGAATTTCCGCTTTTTGAAGCAGCTCTGACTTTCTGAGCACCTGTCATGTTTCCTGAGGTTCTACAATGGCCAGACAGTACAAACACCCCACAAATGACCCCATTTCGGAAAGTAGACACCCTAAGGTATTCGCTGATGGGCATAGTGAGTTCATAGAACTTTTTATTTTTTGTCACAAGTTAGCGGAAAATGATGATTTTTTTTTTTTTCTTACAAAGTCTCATATTCCACTAACTTGTGACAAAAAATGAAAACTTCTATGAACTCACTATGCCCATCAGCGAATACCTTGGGGTGTCTTCTTTCCAAAATGGGGTCACTTGTGGGGTAGTTATACTGCCCTGGCATTGTAGGGGCCCTAATGTGTGGTAAGTAGTTTGAAATCAAAATCTGTAAAAAATGGCCGGTGAAATCCGAAAGGTGCTCTTTGGAATGTGGGCCCCTTTGCCCACCTAGGCTGCAAAAAAGTGTCACACATGTGGTATCTCCGTACTCAGGAGAAGTTGGGCAATGTGTTTTGGGGTGTCATTTTACATATACCCATGCTGGGTGAGATAAATATCTTGGTCAAATACCAACTTTGTATAAAAAAATGGGAAAAGTTGTCTTTTGCCAAGATATTTCTCTCACCCAGCATGGGTATATGTAAAATGACACCCCAAAACACATTGCCCAACTTCTCCTTAGTACGGAGATACCACATGTGTGACACTTTTTTGCAGCCTAGGTGGGCAAAGGGGCCCACATTCCAAAGAGCACCTTTCGGATTTCACCGGCCATTTTTTACAGATTTTGATTTCAAACTACTTACCACACATTAGGGCCCCTAGAATCCCAGGGCAGTATAACTACCCCACAAGTGACCCCATTTTGGAAAGAAGACACCCCAAGGTATACCGTGAGGGGCATGGTGAGTTCCTAGAATTTTTTATTTTTTGTCACAAGTTAGCGGAAAATTATGTTTTTTTTTTTTTTCTTACAAAGTCTCATATTCCACTAACTTGTGACAAAAAATAAAAACTTCCATGAACTCACTATGCCTGTAACGGTCGCGTACACACACACACAGGGGGAAGGGAAGTGACCACTGCGCTCCACCCTTACCCCTGGCCCTGCCTACTTGCCTCGCGAGTCCTAATGACAGGGGACAACTGGACGGCAATCCCTAACTTGGAGTAGGTGCAGGGATGACAGACAGACAAACAACAGGACGTGAACGGACCGAGTCAATACCAGGAAAGCTGCAAAGTACAAATGGAGCAAGCAGAGAATTGTCAGGAGAAGCCGGGGTCATAAATACCAGGAGAGCAGAGAAGTACAAGAGGAGTCCTAAGAGAGTAGTCAGGTGGGAGCCGAGGTCACAATACCAGGACGGATGTATTTATAGTGGGGAGTGAGGGTCATGTGACGTGGCCAGCGTCACATGACCGACAGACCAACCAGTCGAGCACCGAGTGATCAGCTCGGCGCTCAAGGCAGACGTAGGAGCAAGGAGCCACCCAGCTAGTAAAGCCGCCCTGGGAATGAGGTCAAACACAGAACCTCATTCCAAAAGCTAAGCAACAGTTCTGCGGGCAATGGGGGACCGAGTGCACCTTCGGAACCCCGTGACAGTACCCCCCCTTTTACGAGGGGCCACCGGACCCAAGACTTCAGGCGATGGCTTTTCAGGGTGTTCTAAATGAAATTTACGAACAAGTCTAGGAGCATGAACCTCCCTGGCAGGTACCCAAGATCTCTCTTCAGGTCCATACCCCTTCCAGTGAATCAGGTACTGCAAGGAATTACGCACCTTCCTGACATCCACTATTGTAGACACCACATACTCGACAGCATCATTAACAAGAACTGGCAGAGGCGAGGCTTTTGATGGTACTACCGGTTCAAAATATTTTTTAAGCAGAGATTTATGGAACACATTATGAATGTGGAATGACTCAGGCAGCTCCAACCTAAAAGATACCGGGTTAATCACTTCCGTGATCTTATATGGTCCAATAAAACGAGGAGCAAATTTTTTAGAAGTTACCTTGAGAGATAGATTCTTGGAGGACAACCATACTTTATCCCCAACCTGAAAGTTTACCCCCCTTGAATGTCTCCTATCGGCCTTGAGTTTTTGAGAACATTGAGCCTTTTCTAGGTTCGATTGAACCTGGGCCCAAACTGTGCACAGTTCGGAGGAGAGTTTATCAGCTTCAGGGTTAGAGGAGGAGACGGACGACCCAGAATGAAAACGGGGATGAAAACCATGGTTACAAAAGAAAGGGGAGACCCCAGCAGAAGAATTGACATGGTTATTCAGAGCAAATTCAGCCAATGGAAGGAATTTGACCCATAATTGCTGGTCATCAGCAACATACAACCTCAGGAATTGTTCCACAGACTGATTAAGGCGTTCAGTCTGCCCATTACTCTCAGGATGGTAGGCGGAAGAAAAAGACAACGAAATTTTACATCTTTGACAGAAGGCCCTCCAGAATTTGTACACAAACTGCACACCCCTGTCCGAAACAATATTTTCCGGGATACCATGCAATCGAACAATTTCTTTCACAAAAATAGACGCCAGGGTTTTGGCATTCGGGAGTTTAGACAGGGGAATGAAATGGACCATCTTGCTAAACCTATCCACCACTACCCACACTACAGTCTTACCCTCCGCCAGCGGTAGGTCAGTTATAAAGTCCATCGAGATATGGGACCAGGGTCTACTGGGAATGGGTAGGGGTCGTAGGTTACCAGCAGGGCGAGTCCTAGGTGTCTTGGACCTGGCACAAACCTCACAGGCTGACACATAGGACTTGACATCCCTAGTTAGAGTGGGCCACCAATAAGATGTAGAAACCAGATCCTTAGTGCCCTCAACACCCGGATGTCCACAAAAGGCAGAATCGTGACACTCACCCAACAGCTGGAGACAAAATTGTACGGGAACAAACAACTTATCTGTTGGGGTGGATACCGGTGCCAGATGTTGTTCCGACCTAATGCGAGCCGAGATATCCTGGGTAAGAGCTGCTAAGAAGATTTTTGCTGGTAGGATGGATTCAGGTGGTACCTCAGTAGGTTGAAAAGCCTGGAAGCTCCGAGATAATGCGTCCGCCTTCACATTTTTACTTCCCGGCCTGAACGTGATGGAAAAATCAAAACGAGTAAAAAACAGAGCCCATCTGGCTTGACGTGGATTCAACCTCTTAGCAGACTCGAGAAACATAAGGTTTTTATGGTCAGTGACAACAGTTACACAATGCCTTGCCCCCTCCAGAAAATGCCTCCACTCCTCAAATGCCCATTTAATGGCCAGCAGCTCCCTATTCCATATGTCGTAGTTTCTCTCCGTGGGAGAGAATTTCCTGGAGAAGAAGGCACATGGTCTCAGATTAGTGAGGCTGGCAGGACCTTGTGAAAGGACTGCTCCTGCGCCGTCCTCGGACGCATCCACCTCCACAATAAAAGGTCTCTCCTGATCAGGCTGGATCAGAATGGGAGCGCTACTGAATGCCTTTTTTAATTTTTCAAATGAAGAAATGGCCTCAGTAGACCAATTCTCCAAATCCGCCCCTTTCTTAGTAAGGTCGGTCAACGGTTTAGCAATTACGGAAAAATTCATAATAAATTTACGATAGTAATTGGCGAAACCTAAGAACCGTTGTAAGGCCTTTAAGGATGAAGGTCTTACCCATTCCTTAATTGCTAGTACCTTACCAGGATCCATCTTGAAGGCGTGAGGAGTCAGAACATGCCCTAGAAACAGAATCTCCTGCACACCAAAGACACATTTCTCTTGTTTAGCGGATAGCTGATTCTCCCTCAACACCTCTAATACTTGTCTAACATGAGACACATGGGATTCGAAGTCAGGAGAGAATATCAAAATGTCGTCAAGATAGACAATACCAAATTTACCTAAGAATTCCCTAAGAATGTCATTCATGAAGTTTTGGAACACAGCTGGGGCATTGCTGAGTCCAAAAGGCATCACATGATATTCAAAGTGTCCTACAGGAGTATTGAACGCCGTCTTCCATTCGTCTCCCTCCTTGATTCGGATTAGATTGTATGCCCCTTTCAGGTCAATTTTGGAAAACCAGGTTGCCCCCAGGACCTGGTTAAATAAATCCGGAATCAATGGGAGGGAGTATCTATTCTGGACAGTGATTTTATTTAATCTCCGGTAATCGATACATGGCCTAAGACCACCATCTTTTTTTCTTAACGAAGAAAAACCCCGCCCCCATAGGAGAGACAGAAGGTCTAATATGCCCTTTACCAAGGCTCTCCTTAATATAATCTTCCATGGCCTTGCGTTCGGGCATAGAAAGATTATAAATTCGTCCTTTAGGAAACTTAGCCCCCTCTACTAGCTCTATGGTACAATCATAAGGTCTATGGGGGGGTAGAACCTCTGGGGTTGGTGATGAGAATACATCAGAATATTCTCTAACAACAGAGGGTAAAGTATCAGACTTTACTGAGACCCCAGCCTGTACCACGGACAGGCACGAGTCACACTTAGGCCCCCATCTCACCAACTCCCCATTGGACCAATCTATAGTGGGGTTATGTAGTCGGAGCCAAGGCAACCCTAGTACCACCTCAGCAGGTAGGTTCTCCAGGACTAGAAGCGAACATCTCTCTGAGTGGCACACACCCACGGTTAGAGAAATCTCCGAGGTACATAAGCTCACCGTACCACCAATAAGAGGAGTAGCATCAATAGCCATGACATGGATAGGAGTTGGTAAGGCAAACATAGGAATACCCAATCTAACAGCATACTCAGAGTCAATAAAGCTAGCCGCTGAGCCAGAATCAATAAAGGCCTTACCCGCCCATTTATCTACTCCCAGAGAAATCGTAATGGGTACCGAAAGCTTACATTTAGAAAATTCAGGGTGTACCTGGTCTTTAGGTTGCCTTGCCTTAGGAGACTTGACAGAGAGGACCTTCTTAGGACACTGGTTGATCCAATGGTCAGAATCTCCACAGTAAAAGCATTCTCCACGTCTGCGGCGAAGATTCCCTCGGGTCATGCCAACCTGCATGGGTTCCTCGGTGGAGACCTCAGCATTGTCTCTGGGATAGGCCTCTGGCTGGACCACCATCTGGGAAGAGAACTGTTGTTCCTGTCGTCTCTCTCTAACCCGTCGGTCAAGTCGGACAACAAGGGTCATCATCTCCTCTAAGGTCTCTGGAAGTTGATAACTGACCAGAAGATCCTTTAATTTATCAGACAGACCTGACCTGAACTGACTCTTCAGGGCTGGTTCGTTCCATCCTGAGGGGACACACCACCTTCTGAATTGGGTGCAATAATCCTCCGCTGGTAAATTGCCCTGAACCAGTGCCTTTAGAGCCGTCTCGGCTACTAGAGCCCTGTCTGGTTCATCATAGAGGGTACCTAGGGCCTGAAAGAACCCCTCCACAGAATATAAACAACTGGCGCCAGCAGGTAAAGAGAACGCCCAGTCCTGGGGATCACCCTGTAATCGGGAAATGATAATGCCCACGCATTGACTCTCGGGGCCAGAGGACACGGGGCGCAAACGGAAGTAAAGTTTACAACTCTCCTTAAAAGAGAGAAACTTCTTCCGGTCTCCAGAAAAGGTTTCTGGGAGCTTAATCTGGGGCTCAAAATGCGGACTGGAGGCCTGAGGAGTGGAAGAGCCTTGCCCTAACTCAAAAGAGCTGAGTTTTTCCCCTAACTCCTGCACCATCTGCGTCAGATTAGAGACATAGTCAGTCAGGGTCACCAGAGGATTCATAATACAGTGGTTATTGGGCCTGTTAATCTGTAACGGTCGCGTACACACACACACAGGGGGAAGGGAAGTGACCACTGCGCTCCACCCTTACCCCTGGCCCTGCCTACTTGCCTCGCGAGTCCTAATGACAGGGGACAACTGGACGACAATCCCTAACTTGGAGTAAGTGCAGGGATGACAGACAGACAAACAACAGGACGTGAACGGACCGAGTCAATACCAGGAAAGCTGCAAAGTACAAATGGAGCAAGCAGAGAATTGTCAGGAGAAGCCGGGGTCATAAATACCAGGAGAGCAGAGAAGTACAAGAGGAGTCCTAATAGAGTAGTCAGGTGGGAGCCGAGGTCACAATACCAGGACGGATGCGCAGTACAGGAGGATCAGGCAAAAGGATGGTCAAGGAACAGGATCAGGTAAGTATTCAGCAGTCCAACAAATACCAGGAACCTAGAAATTAACAGGCAACCTGTAGCCAGCAGGCTGCCTGTATTTATAGTGGGGAGTGAGGGTCATGTGACGTGGCCAGCGTCACATGACCGACAGACCAACCAGTCGAGCACCGAGTGATCAGCTCGGCGCTCAAGGCAGACGTAGGAGCAAGGAGCCACCCAGCTAGTAAAGCCGCCCTGGGAATGAGGTCAAACACAGAACCTCATTCCAAAAGCTAAGCAACAGTTCTGCGGGCAATGGGGGACCGAGTGCACCTTCGGAACCCCGTGACAATGCCCATCAGCGAATACCTTGGGGTGTCTTCTTTCCAAATTGGGGTCACTTGTGGGGTAGTTATACTGCCCTGGGATTCTAGGGGCCCTAATGTGTGGTAAGTAGTTTGAAATCAAAATCTGTAAAAAATGGCTGGTGAAATCCGAAATGTGCTCTTTGGAATGTGGGCCCCTTTGCCCACCTAGGCTGCAAAAAAGTGTCACACATGTGGTATCTCCGTACTCAGGAGAAGTTGGGCAATGTGTTTTGGGGTGTCATTTTACATATACCCATGCTGGGTGAGATAAATATCTTGGTCAAATGCCAACTTTGTATAAAAAAAAATGGGAAAAGTTGTCTTTTGCCAAGATATTTCTCTCACCCAGCATGGGTATATGTAAAATGACACCCCAATACACATTGCCCAACTTCTACTGAGTACGGAGATACCACATGTGTGACACTTTTTTGCAGCCTAGGTGGGCAAAGGAGCCCACATTCCAAAGAGCACCTTTCGGATTTCACCGGCCATTTTTTACAGATTTTGATTTCAAACTACTTACCACACATTAGGGCCCCTAGAATCCGAGGGCAGTATAACTACCCCACAAGTGACCCCATTTTTTGTCACAAGTTAGTGGAATATGAGACTTTGTAAGAAAAAAAAAATAAAGAAAAAAAATCATAATTTTCCGCTAACTTGTGACAAAAAATAAAAAAATTGGAATACCTTGGGGTGTCTTCTTTCCAAAATGGGTTCACTTGTGGGGTAGTTATACTGCCCTGGCATTCTAGTGGCCCTAATGTGTGGTAAGTAGGTAAATGACCTGTGAAATCCGAAAGGTGCTCTTTGGAATGTGGGCCCCTTTGCCCACCTAGGCTGCAAAAAAGTGTCACACATGTGGTATCGCCGTATTCAGGAGAAGTTGGGCAATGTGTTTTGGGGTGTCTTTTTACATATACTCATGCTGGGTGAGAGAAATATCTCGGCAAAAGACAACTTTTCCCATTTTTTATCCAAAGTTGGCATTTGACCAAGATATTTATCTCACCCAGCATGGGTATATGTAAAATGACACCCCAAAACACATTGCCCAACTTCTCCTGAATACGGCGATACCAGATGTGTGACACTTTTTTGCAGCCTAGATGCGCAAAGGGGCCCACATTCCTATTATGAGGGCATTTTTAGACATTTGGATCCCAGACTTCTTCTCACGCTTTAGGGCCCCTAAAAAGCCAGGGCAGTATAAATACCCCACATGTGACCCCATTTTGAAAAGAAGACACCCCAAGGTATTCAATGAGGGGCATGGCGAGTTCATAGAAATTTTTATTTTTTGGCACAAGTTAGCGGAAATTGATTTTATTTTTATTTTTTTCACAAAGTCTCCCTTTCCGCTAACTTGGGACAAAAATTTCAATCTTTCATGGACTCAATATGCCCCTCAGCGAATACCTTGGGGTGTCTTCTTTCCGAAATGGGGTCACATGTGGGGTATTTATACTGCCCTGGCATTCTAGGGGCCCTAAAGCGTGAGAAGAAGTCTGGAATATAAAAGTCTAAAAAATTTTACGCATTTGGATTCCGTGAGGGGTATGGTGAGTTCATGTGAGATTTTATTTTTTGACACAAGTTAGTGGAATATGAGACTTTGTAAGAAAAAAAAAATAATTTCCGCTAACTTGGGCCAAAAAAATGTCTGAATGGAGCCTTAGAGGGGGGTGATCAATGACAGGGGGGTGATCAATGACAGGGGGGTGATCAGGGAGTCTATATGGGGTGATCACCCCCCTGTCATTGATCACCCCCCTATAAGGCTCCATTCAGATGTCCGTATGTGTTTTGCGGATCCGAACCATGTATCCGTGGATCCGTAAAAAAAATACGGACATCTGAATGCAGCCTTACAGGGGGGTGATCAATGACAGGGGGGTGACCAATGACAGGGGGGTGATCAGGGAGTCTATATGGGGTGATCACCCCCCTGTCATTGATCACCCCCCTGTAAGGCTCCATTCAGACGTCCGTATGTGTTTTGCGGATCCGATCCATGTATCCGTGGATCCGTAAAAAACATACGGACATCTGAATGCAGCCTTACAGGGGGGTGATCAATGACAGGGGGGTGATCAGGGAGTCTATATGGGGTGATCACCCCCCTGTCATTGATCACCCCCCTATAAGGCTCCATCCAGATGTTCGTATGTGTTTTGCGGATCCGATCCATGTATCCGTGGATCCATAAAAAACATACGGACATCTGAATGCAGCCTTACAGGGGGGTGATCAATGACAGGGGGGTGATCAATGACAGGGGGGTGATCAATGACAGGGGGGTGATCAGGGAGTCTATATGGGGTGATCACCCCCTGTCATTGATCACCCCCCTGTAAGGCTCCATTCAGACGTTCGTAGGTGTTTTGCGGATCCGATCCATGTATCAGTGGATCCGTAAAAATCATACGGACGTCTGAATGGAGCCTTACAATGGGGTGATCAATGACAGGGGGGTGATCAGGGAGTCTATATGGGGTGATCACCCCCCTGTAAGGCTCCATTCAGACGCCTGTATGTGTTTTGCGGATCCGATCCATGTATCCGTGGATCCGTAAAAAACATACGGACATCTGAATGCAGCCTTACAGGGGGGTGATCAATGACAGGGGGGTGATCAATGACAGGGGGGTGATCAGGGAGTCTATATGGGGTGATCACCCCCGTCATTGATCACCCCCTGTAAGGCTCCATTCAGACGTCCGTATGCGTTTTGCGGATCCGATCCATGTATCAGTGGATCCGTAAAAATCATACGGACGTCTGAATGGAGCCTTACAGGGGGGTGATCAATGACAGGGGGGTGATCAATGACAGGGGGGTGATCAGGGAGTCTATATGGGGTGATCAGGGGTGATCAGGGGTTAATAAGGGGTTAATAAGTGACAGGGGGGGGTGTAGTGTAGTGTGGTGCTTGGTGCTACTTATTACTGAGCTACCTGTGTCCTCTGGTGGTCGATCCAAACAAAAGGGACCACCAGAGGACCAGGTAGCAGGTATATTAGACGCTGTTATCAAAACAGCGTCTAATATACCTGTTAGGGGTTAAAAAAATCACATCTCCAGCCTGCCAGCGAACGATCGCCGCTGGCAGGATGGAGATCCACTCGCTTACCTTCCGATCCTGTTAACGCGCGCGCCTGTGTGCGCGCGTTCACAGGAAATCTCGCGTCTCACGAGATGACGCGTATATGTGTGACTGTGCGCAGGGCTGCCGCCTCCGGAACGCGATCCTGCGTTAGGCGGTCCGGAGGCGGTTAAAGTACCTCTGCATTCTCCAATCTCCACCAGCACAGTCCTACAGGGAGCCTGTGTTCTCCTAACTCCTCCCACACACATGGATGATCACATGACTGTGACATCACCACAGGTCCTGTAACCACACAATGTAGTGTTTAGTCCAGACTCTGGAGCTGCACCTGGTGAGAGAGATGTCCGTGAGGGCTTTTATGTGTGCTGGGCCTGGCAGCCTCTGATACAGGGCTCCTCACTAGAAAAAGACTGTGCGTACAAATATGCATGAGTCTTTTTCCAGGGAGTAAAATGGCCTGAACATGCGTCTATGACGCTTGTACAGGCGTTATTGCGACCTTTGGTGGCCAGGGTGCCAATGTTGGCACCATGGCCCTGCGTCAACATATGCAGCGTCACCATAGAGTGCCCTGGGAGAACCATGGCTCCAATGTGGTGGTCCAGCCTGCTGCAGCAACTGCTGCATCACCCACTGGCACGCACCCGATTTCAGGCAGTCAAGGCTCCACCACCTCAGCCGAAGGGATCCATCTGTCCCTCCCATCATCTGCCAGCCCTGATGCTCCTGCTTCTTGCCCTCCTACTCCTCATCAGTCATTCCGTCAGCAATCGATCACCGAAGCGATTGCTAAGAGACAACAGTATGCGTGCACTCATCCAACGGCGCAGAAGCTGAATGTGCTCCTGGCCAAGTTGCTGGTGCTGCAGTCCCTCCCTTTCCAAGTGGTGGACTCTGCACCTTTAAGAGAACTGATGGCTTGTGTCGAGCCGAGGTGGAGAGTCCCAAGCCGTAATTTCTGTCGCAAAAAGGCAGCATCAGCCCTGCACACGTATGTAGAACAGAAGGTGGGCCAGTCCTTGAGCCTGTCGGTGTCTGCCAAAGTGCACGGCAGCGCCAACATGTGGAGCTGTAACTACAGTCAGGGACAATACATGTCCTTTACGGCCCACTAAGTGAATGTGGTTCCTGCACAGCCACACCAGCAACTTGGCCAGGTGACTCCGCTTCCGCCTCCACGTTGCCGCGCCTTTGGTCCTGTGACAATGTCTGCCTCTGCCTCCTCATCATCCACTGTGTCGTCAGCCTCCACTGCAGGGACAATTCACAGTGCCTATCACATGTGCAGGGCACGGTGGTGTCACGCTGTTCTGCACGTCACTTGCCTGGGCGAACGGAGTCACACATGGGAGGAACTGCTCTGTGTCCTTCATCAAGAAATCGAATCCTGGCTTTCTCCGCATCAACTCAAAATCAGAACCATGGTGACCGACAACGGCACTGCGTCAAGGAGGGCTGAGCCATACGCCCTGCATGGCACACGTGTTCAATCTGGTTGTCATGCGGTTCCTGAAGTCTTCTACCCATCTGCAAGACATCCTAAAAATGGCTATGAAACTTTGCATGCACTTCAGCCACTCGTACACCGTAAAGCACACCCTCCTTGAGCTGCAGCGGCAGAACGGCATCCCCCAACATAGGCTGATATGAGACGTTTCCACCCGTTGGAATTCTACCCTCCTTATGTTGGACCGACTATACGAACAGAGAAAGGCCATAAATGATTTCTTGATGATCCAAGCGGACAGGAGCACTCCGCTGTGTAACTTCGATGTCAGCCTGTGGTAGCTCATGCGTGACACCTGCCGTTTGCTCAGGCCCTTTGATGAGGCCACGGTATTTGTCAGTCGCCAGGACTACGGGATGAACAACGTCATTCCACTGCTTCATGACCTGGAACAGATGCTGGTAAATCTGGCTGGTCAGTGGACTGGAGACGTGGCGCCTAAATCTCATTGCCACATGAGCCCTGTGGGGGCTGAACTGGAGAAGGAGGACATTGGAGCACAAGCAATGTGTAGCGAAATGGGTGGTTTTTCTACACAGGTGACAGGAGAGCAGGAGCAGCCAGAGGAGCTACAGGGCGATGAGGCAGAGGACCCAGACACACGTGGCAGTATGCAGTGGAGATGGAGGCAGGGAGTCTCTCCGAGTCACTTGCACAAACGGCACGATGCATGCTCACTTGTCAGCCGAATTGTCAGCATTTGGCAGAGGGATGACTTCTGACTCTCCACCTTGTTGGACCCTCGCTACCGGTCCAAAATGGGGGCCTTTTTTACACTCGCTGAGAGGGAGGACAAACTGAACTACTATAGAGACATCCTATGTAATCAGTTGGCCGCTGCCTATCTGCGCCATCGTCCATCCTCTAGTAGGTCTGAGCAGGGGAGGGGCCCTCTGTGCTTATGTTCCTCTGCCATGGCTGCTGTGGCAGGGTGGGGGGGGGGGGGTAGGAGCAGTTCCAGCTCCATCAGCAGCAACTTGAGTCTAGAGTCGCTAATGAGCAGCTTTCTTCACCCGCCTAGTGAAGAAACTACTCACCAGCAGTGGCTTGACCTGAAGCAGGACCTGAACCAGCAGGTAGTTGCATACTTGGACAGCACCTTGCCACCCCACATAGAAGATCTGCTGGACTACTGGGCAGCGAAACTGGATTTGTGGCCGCAACTGGCAGTGTTTGCCCTGGAAAAGCTGTCCTGCCCGGCCAGTAGTGTAGCATCAGAGCGGGTGTTTAGTGCGGCTGGGGCCATAGTTACCCCAAGAAGAACTCACCTGTCCACCCAAAATGTGGAGAGACTGATCTTTGTCAAGATGAATCAGGCGTGGATCATACAGGATTTTCACCCACCAATGCCTGATGCATCAGACTAGATCATCCATGATGCCACACCAACACTTTGACAAAGGAGACCGGTTTCTTCTGGCTACCTGCCTCAGCTACTATTCTGATGCTGCCACCCCGCCTGATGCCAAACATCTGATGTTAAGTGCTCCTTCTTTCACGCACCATGTTCAGCTGGTACTGGTATTGCCACGCACCTCCCCACTCTGTCATAGGGTCACTCTGTGGTCTCCTGATGCTGCTGCCACCTCCACACTATGTCACCTTGCCACTCTGTGGTCTTCTGATGCTGCTTCCACCTCCACACTATGTCGCCTTGCCACTCTGTGGTCTCCTAATGCTGCTGCCACCTCCAAACTATGTCACCTTGCCACTCTGTGGTCTCCTGATGCTGCTGGTACTTCCTCAACACTATGTCACTTTGCCACTCTGTGGCCTCCTTATGCTGCTGCTGCCACCTCCACACTGTCATTGTGCCACTATGTGGCCTCCTGATGCTGCTGCCACCTCCACACTATCATTGTGCCATCCTGTGGCCTCCTCCTGATGCTGCTGCTGCCACCACCTTTACATTCTGTCATTGTGCTACCCTGTGGCCTGCTCCTGATGCTGCTGCTGTCGCCACCTCCACACTCTGTCATTGTGCCACCCTGTGGCCTCCTCCTGATGCTGATGCGACCTCCACACTCTGTCACTGTGCCACTGTGTGGCCTCCTAATGCTACTGCCACCTACACACTGTCATTGTGCCACCCTGTGGCCTCCTCTTGATGTTGCTGCCACCTCCACACTCTGTCATTGTGCCGCTCTGTGGCCTCCTGATGCTGCTGCTGCTGCCACCTTCACACTCTGTCATTGTGCCACCCTGTGGCCTCCTCCTGATGCTGCTGCTGTTGCCACCTCCACACTCTGTCATTGTGCCACTCTATTTCTCCTCCTGATGCTGCTGCCACCTCCACACTGTCATTGTGCCACCCTGTGGCCTCCTGATGCTGCTGCCGCCACCTCCACACTCTGTCATTGTGCCACTCTATGGCCTCCTGATGCTTATGATGCCTCCACACTGTCATTGTGCCACCCTGTGGCCTCCTCCTGATGCTGCTGCTGCCGCCACCTCCACACTCTGTCATTGTACCACTCTGTGGCCTCTTGATGTTGCTGCCGCCACCTCCACACTGATATTGTGCCACCCTGTGGCCTCTTCCCGAGATCTGTCGGCTATCCATAACAATGCCATCCACATCCCCCATAACAGTGCCATCCACAGATCCCTATGACAGTGTCATCCACAAATCCCCCATAATAGTGTCATGAACAGACCACCATTAGTTCAAAACCCACCAAAAGCACACCTTTTGGTTCCAATTTTTTTTTTCTTATTTTCCTCCTCAAAAACCTTGGTGCGAAAAATACTGTATATGTATATTGTGGGGTTTCGCTCTGGTAGACAGGATTAGAAGACGCAGTATAGAGGCAACAACAAATTTTTTGGCTCAAACAGTTCAGTGTTTTATTCACACTTTAGGCAAGTGACAAAACAAGCAGTCATAATCAAACAAAAAGTCACCTTGCGGTGTTGGTGGTGATTCACACCATGCGTCAATTCTGCCTCAAAGAGTCCTTGCTCATAGCAACACCAACCTGTTTTCACGCCAAACAGATAGCAAGCCTTCATCCAGATACAAGGATCCCAGATCCCAACACAGAGACATCGTTTCTGAGCCCAGCTGCCTATTTAAGGACAGCCAGGTGGTGCCAAAACCTGGACCGGCATTTAAAATCCAGTATTTGACCTCACCTGGCTGTAAATCAACCCAGCAGCACATGCTGGGAGGAAAATACCTGTTTTCCCAGACCAAACCTATCACTGTGACACATACCCCCCCCCTTTGTTCAACCCTGAGGGGGTGAACACACGCCAGACAGTGTACCCAGGACAGGCCATCCGTGTTTCCCTGTAACCGGCCTGCCCTGTGTTCCACCGAAAACAAAGTTTTGTAGGGAGAGAAACCATCGGGTGACCCGGGCATTTCTGTCCTTGGCCTGGCTCATCCACTTGAGAGAGGAGTGGTTAGTTACCAGGTGGAATTTTCTCCCCAATAAATAATAGCAGAGAGATTCTAGTGCCCACTTGATAGCCAGGCACTCTCTGTCCACTATACTATACCGGGTCTCGGCTGGGGTGATCTTACGGCTGAGGAAGACAACGTGATGCTCCTCCCTGTTGACTTCCTGAGACGGTACAGCACCGAGGCCTACTTCGGAGGCATCGGTCTGTACTATATACTCCCTTTTCAAGTCGGGTGTCACCAAAACTGGGGATCCGCAAAGGGCCGACTTCAAAGCGGAGAAAGCCTCTTCCGCCCTATCATCCCAGCGAACCATCATTGACTTGTGTCCCTTCAAGAGTCCTGTCAAGGGGGCGGCTAGAGTAGCAAAGTGGGGAACAAACCTCATGTAATAGCCCACCATTCCCAGGAATTACTTTATTCGCCTAGTGGTGACAGGTCGGTGCCAATTCCGTATCGCCTCTATTTTGTTCACTTGGGGGTTGATGACTCCGTGCCCAATGACATACCCCAGGTACTTAATGTCTTCTAACCCTATCGCACATTTTTTTGGGTTAGCGGTTAGTCCAGCTTTCTGGAGGGAGTCCACTACAGCCTGCACTTTGGGTAGATGACTTTCCCAGTCGGTACTGTGGATGACAATATCGTCCAGGTATGCCGAAGCGTACCGACGATGTGGACGAAGCACAATGTCCATTAGTCGCTGAAAAGTGGCAGGGGCGCCATGCAGACCAACGGGTAAGACCTTATATTGATACAGCCCCTCAGGCGTGATGAAGGCAGTTTTCTCTTTGGCAGCCTCCGTTAAGGGCACCTACCAGTACCCTTTTGTGAGGTCCAAAACAGAAAACTACCGGGCTTGTCCTAACCTCTCAATGAGCTCATCCACCCGGGGCATGGGATATGCATTGAATTTGGAAATCTCGTTAAGTTTTCTCGGGCACCCGGTATTGTTTTAATCAGACTTTTGCCTGAGGCTCAGTGACAATGTCATGCTGGATTATGGAAGTGCGTCCAGGGAGGTCCAAGAACACATCCGTGTTCCAATTAACGAACTCCCTGGCCTCCTGAGTCTGTTTAGAGGAGAGGCTGTCAGCAATTTTTACTGTGGCAGCCACCTCTCTTGCATCAGAGAGAGGGGCCGGTACCTCTTCTCCTAGAAAACCCGTCCGCTGTCTTCTGTACAGGTTTCCCTATCTTTCCACGGTTTGAGTAAATTCACATGGTAAACCTGCTCCGGCTTTCGCTGCCCTGGCTGGTGTACCTTGTAGTTTACATCTCCAATTTTCTCAAGTACCTCGTAGGGCCCCTGCCACCTAGCCAGGAATTACTGTCCACGATCAGCACCAGAACCAAAACCCGATCCCCCGGGTTATAGATCCGGACCCGAACCTGCCGATTATATACCCGACTCTGGGCTCGCTGAGCTGCCTCCATATGCTAGCTATTAAGAGGCAACACTGTCTCTATCCGATCTTGCATCTGGGTAACGTACTCAATGACACTTTTATGTGGAGTAGGTTGTTGTTCCCACGCCTCTTTGGCCACGTCCAAGAGACCGCAAGGGTGTCTGCCATATAGCAGTTCGAAGGGCGAGAACCCAGTAGAGGCCTGGGGTACCTCTCGCACTGCGAACATGAGATAAGGCAGAAGGAGATCCCAGTCCTTCCCATCTTTAGCAACCACCCTATTCAACATATTTTTTTATGTTTGATTAAACCTTTCTACCAGACCGTCCGTTTGCAGATAGTAAACGGACGTCCGTAGCTCTTATGTTCAGCAACTTACAGAGTTCCCTCATCACCTTGGACATAAAAGAGGTCCCTTGGTTGGTCAGAACCTCTTTAGGTAATCCTACTCGGGATAACATCTCCATTAATTCCTTAGCTATGAGTTTGGCCAAGGTATGTCGCAGTGGCACCGCCTCCGGGTACCGAGTGGCGTAGTCTATAATGACTAAGATGTGTTGATGCCCTCTGGCGGACTTTGGTACTGGGCCTATAAGGTCCATAGCTATTCGGTCAAACGGTACTTCGATAATCAGGAGAGATACTAGGGTACTACGGAAATGTTGCTGGGGGCTAGTTAACTGGCAGGTCGGGCAAGACTTACAAAACTCTTCCACTTCTTTAAATATGCTGGGCCAGTAAAAACACTGTAGAATACAATCCTGAGTTTTCTGCAGCCCCAGGTGACCCCCGAGAACGTGATGGTGGGCTAGATCTAACACAAGCTTGCGATAAGCCTTGGGGACCACCAACTCTTCAGTAGGCTCACCCCGTAGTTGGTTTACCTGATACAACATATCCTGATGAACCACAAAACGGGGAAACATTGACTCTGCCCCAGGTTGTTGTGATTCTCCATCTGCTATTAACACATTTTCCCAGGTGCGGGATAGGGTTGGGTCCCGAGGTTGGGCGGTACCAAAATTATCCCCGGAGACATTAAGGTCTGCCAATTCAGGACCCGGCGGCAAGTCCTCCACATCTCCCACCATCACACTTAGTGGGGTTGTCTCCTCCTCTTCCACCGAAGTGGCGGTCACCCCTACCGCTGGCCCTTCGGTCTCAGGTTCCCAGTGTTCTGATCTCTCCCCTGAGCTGGGCCACTCTGCTAGGGTTTCCCCTGTCTCATGGGTATCAGTCACTCTCATAGCAGGCCACAGTTCCGGGAAGTCTCTCCCTATTATCAGTTCATAATGTAGATTTGTGGCGACAGCCACCTCATGGGTCCATCTACCGGCCACCGTAGCTATAGACACCAGTGTGGTGGGGGTTTAAGTCTCCGTGGATGCACATCACCCTGACTTTCTGGCCAGTATACTCAGGGGACCGCACCAGGGTAGCCCTTACTAGGGTCACCAGACTCCCTGAGTCCAGCAGAGCCTCCGCCGGAGTGTCTCCCACTTCCACCTGGCACAAATGATCTAGAGACTCTGGGGTACCTGTTGCACACAGCCTCCTGGCATATAGCGACTGACAGTAGCCATAGTTAGTGTCCTTGGGCTCAACCCAATGGGGACAGTCAGCCCTTACATGGCCAGGCTCCTGACACCGCCAGCAGTCTGCCGTGGGTACATCCCGGGCGGGTTCTGTCGGCTCAAATCTCCGGGCCTGGGGTTAAGATTTCCGGGTTCGCTGACCCCCCTCCCGACAGAACCCTCCTTTAGATTCCTGGTAGCTCCATAACGTTCCACCAGGTCCACCATCTCAAAAGCATTGCCAGGAAACACCTGACCGATCTAGTGCTGGAGAGGGTATGGCAAAGCCCTCCAGAACATATCGGCTAACATACAACCCAGCATAGGCTACTTTCACACTAGCGTTCGGGGTTCCGCTTGTGAGTTCCGTTTGAAGGCTCTCATAAGCGGCCCCGAACTGATCCGTCCAGCCCTAATGCATTCTGAGTGGATGCGGATCCGCTCAGAATGCATCAGTTTGGCACCGTTTGTCCTCCGCTCAGCAGGCGGACACCTGAACGCAGCTTGCAGCGTTCGGGTGTCCGCCTGGCCGTGCGGAGGCAAACGGATCCGTCCAGACTTACAATGTAAGTCAATGGGGACGGATCCGTTTGAAGTTGACACAGTATGGCTCAATTTTCAAACGGATCCGTCCCCCATTGACTTTCAATGTAAAGTCAAAACGGATCCGTTTGCATTATCATGAACAAAAAAAAAAATCTATATTTTTTTTTTTTGTTCATGGTAATGCAAACGGATCCGTTCTGAACGGATCTAAGCGTTTGCATATAGGTGCGGATCCGTCTGTGCAGATACCAGACGGATCAGACCTAAACGCAGGTGTGAAAATAGCCTTAGCAGTCGGACTTAGCACGTCAGGCTGTAGCCATTTTTGCAAGAGGTGAAGAAAGTTATAATACTGGGGTCTTGCAGGCTCAGCCAGGTTGAACCCCCACTGATGCACCCGCTGGGCCCGGACCAACACATTCACCCCCAGTCTTGTCAGAATCTCACACTTGACTTTTTGGTAACAAAAACATACAGGGTAAGGCTACTTTCACACCTGCAGCACTACGCTCCAGCCACCTGATCCGATTCCTTTCAATACACCCCGTAAATGGCTGTAGTACAATGTAACTTCACCGCTGAACGGCAATTATGACATATTTTTTCTATTTTTTTCCTATTAATACACACCCCAAAAAATATATAATAATCAAAATTCACCGCAGAACGGCTACTAGGACGGAGGTATATTTCCTATCAATAAACCACGTAAATAACTGTAGTACAATGTAACTTCACTGCAGAATTTCAATTAAGACATATTTTTTATACTATTAATAAACCCCCCAAAAAAGTAAAACAATAAAAATTTACATCAGTGTGGCTAATAGGACGTGCATATCTTTCTTATTACCGTATTTTTCACCCCATAAGACGCACTTTTTCCTCCCCAAAAATGGGAGGAAAATGCCCCTGCGTCTTATGGGGCGAATGCTGGCAGTTTTACATCGCTGGATGCGATGTACGGAGCAGGGGCCGGGGGAGGGACTGGGAGGAGGAGCTGGGGGCCGACAATAGCGGTGGGGCGGAGTGGTCACTGTACTATAGCCCCGCCCCACCGCTCCGGTATTGTAATATAAAATGTATTATTGAATTAAACGTTATTAAACATGCCCCGCTCACTCCTAATAGTACCGTATATCCTAATTGCTTGTGTATAATGCCGGCAGGCGGGCCGGGCGGGCGGCAGCGTAACTCCCTGATGTCACGTGCCTGCACCGCCTCCTTTATGAATGAAGCAGGCGGCGCAGGCAAGTGACGTCAGTGAATGACGCGCCGCCCGCCCTTCCTGCCTGCCGGCATTGTACACAAGCAATTAGGATATACGGTACAATTAGGAGTGAGGGGGGCATGTTTAATAACTTTTAATTCAATAATACATTTTATATTTGTATACTGCGGCGGCGGCGGGGGGGTTTACACGGAATCGGTGGGGGTCTGTGGATGGCACTGTTATGGGGTGGGGGGTCTGTGGATGGCACTGTTATGGGGTGGGGGGTCTGTGGATGGCACATATATAACACTGCCATCCACAGATCCCCCCCTGTAACAGTGCCAGCCACAGATCCCCCCCCTGTAACATTGTCTGTCATCCACAGATCCCCCCATAAGTGTCCGTCATCCACAGATCCCCCCATAAGTGTCCGTCATCCACAGATCCCCCCATAAGTGTCCGTCATCCACAGATCCCCCCATAGGTGTCCGTCATCCACAGATCCCACCATAAGTGTCCGTCATCCACAGATCCCCCCATAAGTGTCCGTCATCCACAGATCCCCTCATAACAGTGTCCGTCATCCACAGATCCCCCATATCAGTGTCCGTCATCCACAGATCCCCCCATAACAGTGTCCGTCATCCACAGATCCCCCCATAACAGTGTCCGTCATCCACAGATCCCCCCATAACAGTGTCCATCATCCACAGATCCCCCCATAACAGTGTCCATCATCCACAGATCCCCCATAACAGTGTCCGTCATCCACAGATCCCCCCATAACAGTGTCCGTCATCCACAGATACCCCCCATAACAGTGTCCATCATCCACAGATCCCCCCCATAACAATGTCCGTCATCCACAGACCACCATTAGTTCCAAACCCACCAAAAGCACACCTTTTGGTTAAAAAATGTTTTTTTCTTATTTTCCTCCCCAAAAACCTAGGTGCGTCTTATGGGCCGGTGCGTCTTATATGGCGAAAAATACGGTAATACACCCCGTAAATTGCTGTAGTACAATGTAACTTCACCGCTGAAAGGCAATTATGACATATATATTTATTTATTTTTCCTATTAATACACCTGCCCCCCCCCCAAAAAAATAAAAATACTCAAAATTCACTGCAGAACAGCTACTAGGATGGAGGTATATTTACTATTAAAACACTCCGTAAATAACTGTAGTACAATGTAAGTTCACCGCAGAATGGCAATTAAGACGTATTCTTTTTACTATTAGTAAACCCCCCCAAAAAAGTATTAACATACCCCAAAAAAATAAATATAACAATCAAAATTCACCACAGAATGGCTAATAGGACATATGTATCTTTCCTATTTATACACCCTGTACATGGCTGTAGTACAAAGTAACGTCACCGCTGAACGGCAATTATGACATATACCTGTATTTTTTCCTTATTTTTCCTATAAATACACCACACACCCCCAAAAAAAGTAAAACAATGTAAAATCACTGCTGAACAGCTAATAGGACGTCACGTATCTTTTCTATTAATACACCCCGTAAATGGCTGTATCACACAGAACTTGCACCTTGCAGCAGTATAACACCAATTTGGATCACCAATTAGTGCAGAAAGGTGTAATAGAATCGCTCCTATTACCCAGGCTGTACACTCTCCTATTGCACCCTGTTCTCCTTTTGTAGTGTAGATGATGCCTCCCTATCCTTTCCCTACACCTTGAATAATGTTTTCCTGAACTTGTAAATCGTTTTTTCAGTCTTTTCTACCACTGTCCCTAGCGCCTGCTGATGTCTCTATCTGCACTAAGTACACTGGAAAATGGCTGAATCCAAGATTTATAGGGCTGTGACATCACAGGGCTGGCTGCTGATTGGCTGAATGCATGGCATTGTGGGTGATCCCTCGTTCCCAGAGTTCCTTTCTCTATGTCCTGCACGTGCACATGCAGCAGCCATTTTAGGAAAAAATGCAATTCGCCACAAAGCACATTTTTTGGTAGGTAGTGGGTGCAATGACGGAGCTGAGATAGTGCCGCCCCGTCATTGTACCCCTCAGATGCCGCGTTCATACATGATCGCGGCATCTGCGTGTACAAACATTGTGAAATTAACATTAAAAAACATGACATCAATTTACCGCGTCCATTTGACTGCGACTGGCCGGCCGCCATCATCTTGCTTGAAGATCTCGGCCGAAATCCCGTGCGGCACGATATTACGTCATCATGCCGGCCAGTGTGGTGGCATATGACGTCGGTCACGCCGACAGGCATGATGATTTAATCGTACAGGATTTCGGCCGAGATCTTCAAGCAAGATGGAGGCTGGCGGCCCTTCGCGTGCAAATTTAGGCGGTAAGTTTGAATTTCAGGGTTAATCGATTCGCTGACACGAAGCACGAGGAAATTCGGCGTCTAGGCGAATCAAATAATTCCTGAAATTTGGATAGAATTCCACTTTGTGGGATTCGATTCGCTCATCTCTCGTTACCACTAAGCGTGAGGAAATTCGGCTTTGGTGCGAATGGAATTTTTCTGAAATTCGGATCAAATTCCACTTCGTCAACTTTGATTCGATCATCTCTAGCCAGGATCTATATAGTAGATTGAAGGCTGCATCCACCGTGTAGTTTCTGGTGCTGTAGTTCCATAGTGAATGGGAGTGGAGCTGCCGTACCCAACACGGCCACTACACAATGGGCAGAGCCTTCAGCTTCCGGCTCCATCCACTCTACAGTTTACATTGCCAGCAGCTCACTGAAACAGCTAAATACTGAGTGTTCAGGGTGGTAGACTCCTTTAAAGGGCTCAGTTTTAATTTCCATTGACTCTGGGGTGACTTTGGTTCATGACATACATGTTATGAAAGAACGTTCCTTCCAGGTCATTGCCCTGATTATTGGCCCGTGTAAAGCTCGTTAACATCGCTGTTTGGTAAATCTAGTAGCCTGTTCCCGCAGAGATATAGACTACCATAGATACTGTATCCGACATAGCCAGACACCACTCGGCAGGTTCAGATTTGTATTTACTATAATGAAATCTGATGGGTTTCCGGCATAAATGCAGAGGTAATTTTCCAGCAGAAAGCCAGCACAAAAACCTACCAGATGGGATCCTGGTGGTGCCCGGTGGTGTCTGGCTATGCCAGAAACAGTAACTCTGGTAGTCTGCTTCTCAGCTGGAACAAACTACCTGATGTGAACCTAGTCTAAGGGTCCTTCAGACAGTATTAATAAACCTGCCCGTTATCTTGAAGGTGGAGAACAAACATGAATGTGGTAGACACTCAAGAAGATTATCAGCGCCAACCACCGATGTACAAACTGTAAAACACTAGACCAGTTGTACGTTAAGCAGGTTTGTCATATACAGCAAGGTTAATAAAATCAGATAAAGGGCGTAATGAATTGTGAGTGAGAATCTGATCCCCCAATCATTTCAATGCCCCGTTATTCCGAAGAGAGGTCGTTTTTGGCTCTGCGCTTGGCAAACCTGGAAAAAGATCTCAGGCTAATTCATTTCGCAGACATTCTGCAAAGTGCACTGGGAGGGGGCCATGCCTTCCAGAAGCCGCGGCTGCTGTGTTATGGAGTGCTAGAGGCCAGTGTTAATGTGAAAACATAGACACGAGATGCTGAGGTAACGTCAGGTAACGCTCCCAGGCTTAAAACGACTGACACAATGAGGTGTCATCGAGAACATGTCCTGTGATTCATGGGAATCTTGTCTGCCTTTCCGGAGTTCTCTGCAGTGTAATGTAATACTGCCTGGGACTTGTATGGAGGATCTGCCATACCTTCTGTTGCCATCATTGCATCCTTCAGTGTTCTGCACCGTCATCTCCTTATCTAGTTATTCTGCTGCAAAATATATTGCATATAATAAATACGTGGCCACAGAAAGCGTTTGAAAACAATATGTCTGCACTGTGCAAAATGTCCTCATCATTGTGAACTCTGTAGGATCCCCCTTAAAGGGGTTATCTCAGGAAAAGTCTAACTCTTCAACGAATAAGAAATTTTATGTGGGGTATTATTGCAATATACAGTATTTCAGTATTTTTATGTACATTACATTTTCCTCTCTGGTAGCGCCCCCTTGGGTTTACCCTTCTAGTCCACCTTCTCCTGGATTCAGAGGTGGACACACATGCTCAGTAACTTCCCTGCTCTCATCCTTCCTGTTGTAATCATCTTATGAATGAAGTGGTCCAGGTATCATTCATTCCTTCATCCCTACTTCTAAATTCATAGAAATATCTATCTATATCTCCAGTGTCGGACTGGAGTGCCTAGGGCCCACCAGTAAAATTTATTTTCGAGGCCCACGATATGGATACATGCAAATCAACATGCATATTACCTACTCACACAGCAGCAAGATGCTACCAGATGATTGCATATGGGGGTTCCTGCAGCAGCAGCTTTGAGAAGGTAGGTCCTGGAGAGAAGAGGACACTGTCAGCTTTCCTCTATACCTAGAAGTCATCTCAGCTCTGATCGTGTCTATATTAAGTAACTGGGGAGCTTCTCTAATAATCTATCAAGTTTTTAATATGTACATAGGCTTGTTGTGGTGCTGTACATTGAATATATGTATGTAGTGCAGTAAGTCTACTGTGTTATGTGCCACTTGTGCAGGGGGTGGGAGACTAGGGGCCCACCGGGGGATTCGCCTGTACCCCTGTGGACCAGTCCGAACCTGTATATCTCTCTCTAGACAGTGGAGAAGGACATTGTGGGGGCATTGCATTCCGTATGTTTCTCCAAGGCTATATGTGAGGAGCTGTTTTCTATGCAAGGGACAAAGAGGTTAACAAGTGTTAATTGTAATACATCCTGGGAGATGCAGGTGCTTGATGGGCAGCTGCCCACCCACAGAAAGGGAAGCAAGTCCTCCAGATATATGAGTAAAGGATGTATTTCATGGGCAGGATTTTCTGCCTGATGATCGCTCGTTAGCGAACATCTGACAGTGTACTACTGCCACTGATTGCCCGATGAACGAGCAAACGTTCATCGTGCAATACAAACCTTTTGACATGCTAAAAAAATATTATTTGCAGGCGGCAGATGGTGCTTTCTAATCACGATCTGCTGCCGGCAAACCACTATATAGCATAGGGACGAGCGAAGGCATAATGATTGCTCCTCCCCACGCTGCAGAGGAGATCACTGCATGCAATAGCAGTGGTCTCCTTTGCTAGAGAGTAGGTGATTGCTGGGACAATCGTCTATGTGATTGGGGTGTCTAATACACCCTTAAGGCTGTCTTCACATAAGGTTTATTTATAAAAAAATTTACGTACATTTTCTCTCTGGTAGTTGTTTACCCTTCTAGTCTATCTTCTCCTGCAATCAGTGGTGGACACACATCCTCAGTAACTATTCTGCTTTCATTCTTGAATTACTTCGTCCTAAATCGCCTTCCATTGTACGGAGCCGGCGCAATGACATAGAGCGGCGATAGCTGATCCCGGCATCTGAGACTCACATTCAGGTGCTTAGGGGTTAATCCGGGGTTAAAAAAAACTGCCAAAGGACCTGCAGCGAGCGTGAAGACGCTTTTACTTTAGCCACCATTTTAGGAAAAATGTATTCGTTACCGCGAGAAAATTCATTTTTGTAACGAATTGAATTTTTCCTGAAATTCGGCTCATGTCCACTTAGGATACTTCAATTCGCTCAACACTAATTATGATGCAATGCCAGATCTGTTGCACGATTGACACCAGTATTACCCAACAGACTCCTCAGATTGACATTTGGAGCCACCAGATTCCAACACCTGTCATACCGGCCGATCAACTGTTTTGGGCAGGTTAGAGAACTTATAAAATGGACAAAAGTTTCTGGCATCAGTGTATCACAGCAGAGCTCCCATTAACAGAAGCTGAGCTGCAGTACTCCAACATGGTCAGTCCTCACTGGATAAAGGCTTCTGCATCCAATTCTATCTACTGTATAGTGTCCTTCACCAGAAACAGCCTGAAACAGCTGACTGGTGGGGGTACCGGCTATCGGCCCCCAACCTATCTGATATTGATGACCTATCCTGAGGAACCTAAAAAACTCCTTTGAAGCAAATCCATCATCCAAGCTTCTGAACCATAAATGTACATTTTTTTTTTTTCATCATCGAATAATTTTAGCCCTGACTCTAGGATTGTCCAAAATTAAAACATAAAAAAATTGTAAAGTGCATTAATAATTTAAAGCGTAAAGACAATATAAGCATAAAACAAGTATGGAGGTCTCTACTTGGCCCACTGTCTATCGGTATGTTGTGACTTGATGAGATGGCGCCAGAGCTCAAGACTGATACATCCAGTATCCAAAACATGAATGAGGAAGTATGACAGGACCCTAGTCCATGAAGTACACTTAGACATGAATGCCATAAAGAAGGAGAACCTCATATATCATCAATCACGTCTTACAGGCTCCTTCAGAACCTGGAACAATGTCCGCTTTGTTTTTTAGCCTAACTCCTAATGGCCCGTAGTGTTTATGTAGTGGAGTTTTGTGGTCTCTCATTGCTGATCCTTCCATCATTAAGAGTTTAAAATTTGTCTGGAAAATCCAATAATAGTCCTTCTACGTTTTCTAAAATGCTCGCTGCCTTTCGACCTCCTCCTTCTCGTACAAGTGAATCTCTATCCATGCCATGTCTATAAGAAATTTCATTGCATGTCAGAGCATGTAATTACTGGAGCTGATTGCGCAAGACAGGCGTGTTCCTAGAGGCGACTCTCGAATGTCTGTCCGCTGCCATGCACAAGATCCCTCATTACCTGCCGCTGCTGCTATACATTTATAGCAATCTACGCAGGCCCACCTATATTACAAGTAAACATAATGTACTTCCCTCCTTTCCAAAAACACTAGACCTATGTTCAGCCGTTCCCCTATAATTAAAAACTGCTGAAAGATCGTGTTTCGCTTCTGAAATATTCTAATCTAGAGGGCCATTCATGGGAAAATAAAAATACTGCATAACGGTAAATAGGGCATGCTTTCCAGTAAAGGTATTCATTGAACAGAGGTCTGACATCTTAAAGTAAAAGGAAAATGTATCTACAACATAATCACAAAAAGACACAGATTGTGAAGTGCAATGCCCATGAGGAACCCAAAATGTTTCCAGGAGGAAAGAGATATGGCAAAGAGGACACCTTGTATGAAGATCGCTCAGTCATGTGGAGCATAGCAAATAAATTTGACTTTCATTTATAAGGCAAATGGGTGGTTGTGTCGTCTCGGAGAAGACATTGTTGAAAATTGCCAAAACACCCACTCCCCTGATTTACACAAGACTAACTAGACACTGGTGAAAAGAGCAAATGCTTCACCCTCTTCTCTGCAGGTCCTGTTATGGTTGAAGGACCTATGGTCACATAACCAGATCCTGTGCAGGTCCTTAAGCCAAAGAATGGAGCTGTCAGTTTTTTCTTTAAAAGAGTCTGTATTTAGGGGGTCTACATTTCTTTAGAGGGCTGGGTCTGTATTTATTTAGGGTGGCCTTTGTCTTTATTTGTTCAGAGGGGGTGACCTTGGGTCTGCAATTATCCTGGATTATATATTTATTCAAGGGTCTGTATTCAGGCGTCCGGCTTGCGATTCCAAGATGTTTTGGTACTGTTTTTTACACCAATCACTGTATATTTCTTATGATGTTTTATTATTTTTACAATATAAAATAGTTTTTTGAAAAAAAATGTAAAAAAATTCTTTATTGATTTATTTTTTTATTTTACAGTATTCACCTTGCAGGATAAATATGGTGAAATGTTAATAGGCTGGACTTTTATGAATGGGGTAAGGTTGTTTTGTAGTTTAGAATTTTTGTGTGATAAACAGGATTATAGGAATATTGGAAATTAGGATTAAACTATTTTTTTTTTATACTTTTCACACCCACCGTGTATGGATTGCCTCGGTTCTTAAGCCTTCACTTGTGACATACATGTATGTCACATGTCAGGAAGGATTTGAGGTTTCTGGTCTGGGATCTGTATTGATTTTGGGGTCTGATTTATTTGGAGTTACATGGAATAGCATATGGGGGTTGCTTGTGTTTTACTGACGTAAACAGGTTAGGCCAGGGATCAGCAACCTTCGGCACTCTGGCTGTTGGGAAACTACAATTCCCAGCATGCTCCATTCTTTTCTGTGAGAGTTCTGGAGAGAGCATAGGAAGTATGCATGCTGTGAGTTGTAGTTTCACAACAGCTGGAGTGCTGGAGGTTGCCTACCCCTGGGCTAGACAGAGGGAGGGAACTCACTAATGGAACCTTTACAGTGTGCCCACCAATGTGTAAAATGGCCCTGACTACACGCCATATGTTATATCTATTTATTATAATTATGTAACAAAGCCATTTTATTTGCAAAGCAAAGCTGAGAGAACTAGCTGACCTAGCTGAGAGGATTTGGTCGGGATCTGGGTGGTACTATTTCTTATTATGGAGAGCACCTAAGCACCTACTTAACATGAGGAGTCTTATAGGCCACGCAATGCTTCTCCGGGATTCTGGGTAAAAAAGATATTCATAAAAATGCTAAAAGAACCCTACTCAAAACAAAGTTATCAGTGCAGATGTTTATCATACTGCTAGCCAAGAACCAATTACTTAAAATTGGACATGAAATATATCAAAATTTACAGTAGACAATGACTAATGATAATTGAAAGTCTAGTTTAGGCTACTTTCACACTTGCGTTGTTGTTTTCCGGTATTGAGATCCGTTTAGTCTGAATGGAAAGAGATCTGTCCAGGATACATCAGGATGTCTTCCGTTCCGGCAGCTTGCGGTTCTGTGACCGGACAGAAAACTGCTGCCAGCTACTGTTTTGTGTGCGGTAAAAAAAAAAAGAATAAAACGGATCCGTCACTGAAAACAATGTAAGTCAATGGTGATGGATCCGTTTTTTTAGGAGCCAAAAAAAACTGATCTGTTACCCATTGACTCTCAATGTAGTTAGTGACGGATCCGTTTTTTTTCCCTTTTTGATTTCGCACAACCGCATCCTAACGGAACGGATGCATCCTGATGCGCAAAATCAAAACAGATCCACTGCCAGGTGTCAATCCCGGAATTAACAACGCAAGTGTGAAAGTAGCCTAAGGAAAGTCTGTTTGTTATTACTAGAAAAAAAATAGCTACAATGTGAAATTTATTACTATTTTGTTTCATTTTAGAAGCCTAAAAATTCTATAAAAGCGTGCAGTATTTATATAAAATGATATATGAACAGAAACCTGGATTGTTCTTGAAATAAATGATGAAAAAGCCATGTTCCTAGCCCAACAAATTGAGAACACCATAGCCTTTAAACTGAGACATGTGAAATATGTCTAAATTGTGCCTGTTCCTGAAAACTGAAATTACCCTGGTTCTGAATCCGTTA
Source organism: Bufo bufo (assembly GCF_905171765.1). Classification (NCBI taxonomy): domain Eukaryota; kingdom Metazoa; phylum Chordata; class Amphibia; order Anura; family Bufonidae; genus Bufo; species Bufo bufo. Next base: position 420,297,001 of record NC_053394.1, read on the forward strand.
AAGGGCTATTCCAGCCAAAAGCATTTAAAGGTGTTGTCCAGCCAATGGTCGTAACCTATGGACAATTTAATAAAAACTCCCCTTTGTGTGTTCCTGTGACTCCCGTGCTGCTGCTCAGTTCCCAGCTGCATGAGCCCCCCCCCCCCACCATCCCCACAGTGGAAGTGGTGTGGCCCTGTTATTACTGTCCCCAGCAGTCACATGTTGTAGAACAGGACATCATTCACAGCCAATGACATGCCTTTTCTAACACATGTGATTGGCCGCAGGGGTCACAGAGCTAAGTCACTTCTGGTCTGGTGGGGAAGCAACTGGAATGGGGCACTGACAGGTAAATTATTTTTTTCTAAGTTGGCCACTGGTCATCACTAGATATGAGCGAACTTTTGGAAAATTCGATTCGGCTGGTTCGCCGAATTTAAAAAAAAAGTTTGCTTTGTGACAAATTACTTTGTCACAAAGCTCATATTTTTGTAAGTTGTGGGTGCGATAGCGCCGCCTCTTGTCATTGTAGCCCTCAGATGCCACATTTATACATGATCGCGGCATCTGAGAGTAAAAACAGTGCAAAATGAACATTAAATTTTTTTTTTTATCATACTTACCACCTCCATTTGCTCGCAGCAGGCCAGCCGCCACTATCTTGCTTGAAGATCTTGCGCTAAATGTTGCGCGGCCCAAGATGACGTTGTCACGCCGGCCGGCATGGTGACTTCATACATCACCGCGCACGGAATTTCGGCTGAGTTCTTCAATCAAGATGGTGACAGCCGGGCTGGATTTTTTGTTTTTTACACTATTTCAGGTTAAATTGGTTCTCTACCACGAAGCACATGGAAATTCGGCTTCATGGCAAATCGAATTTATCCTGAAATTCGAATTGAATTCCACTTTGTTGGATTCAATTCGTTCATCTCTAGTCATCACTACTGGGGTTGTCGGCTCCTAGGCCAGACAATCCCTTAAATGTATCACCAAAAATACATGATAAATGAGTCCTTAACACCACCCCATTGATTTCCTGTAGCAACAACCCAGCATGATGATAGGTCTACTTCTCTATTAACCCACGGGAGGGCGGCCTAAAAAAACGGATCTGTCACCAATTGACTTTGAATGTATTTAGTGACGGATCCGTTTTTTTCCCTTTTAGATTTTACACAATCACATCCTAATGGAACGGGTGCATCCTGATGTACAAAATCAAAATGGATCCATTTAATTCCAATATTGAGATCCAGCATTAACAACACAAGTGTGAAAGTAGCGAGGAAAGTTTGTTTATTTATTACTAGAAAAAAAAATAGCTACAATATGAAATTTATTACTATTTTGTTTCATTTTAGAAGCCTAAAAAATCTTTTAAAAAAAGCATGTAGTATGTATATAAAATAATATATGAAAAGAAACCTGACTTATTCCAGAAATAAATGCTAAAAAAGCCATGTTTCTAGCCCAACTGTAACGGTCACGTCCACACACACACAGGGGGAAGGGTAGTGACCACTGCGCTCCACCCTCACCCCTGGCCCTGCCTACTTGCCTCACGAGTCCTGATGACAGGGGACAACTGGACGGCAATCCCTAACTTAGGATATGTGCAGGGAAGACAGACAAGACAAAATACGGAACATGAACGGACCGGGTCAGAACCAAGAGAGCTACGCAGTACAACGGATTAAGCAAAGAATGGTCAGGAGAAGCCGGGGTCAAATACCAGGAGAGTAGAGAAGTACAAGAGGAGTTCTAAGAGAGTAGTCAGGTGGGAGCCGAGGTCACAATACCAGGATGTATGCGCAGTACAGGAGGAGCAGGCAGAGGATCGTCAGGGAACAGGATCAGGTAAATATTCAGTAGTCCAACAAATAGCCAGGAGCCTAGAAATTAACAGGCAACCTGTAGCCAGCAGGCTGCCTGTATTTATAGTGGGGAGTGAGGGTCATGTGACGTGGCCAGCATCACATGACCGACAGACCAACCAGTCGAGCCCCGAGTGATCAGCTCGGCGCTCAAGGCAGACTAGGAGCAGGGAGCCACCCAGCTAGTAAAGCCGCCCTGGGAATGAGGTCAAACACAGAACCTCATTCCAAAAGCTAAGCAACAGTTCTGCGGGCAATGGGGGACCGAGTGCACCTTCGGAACCCCGTGACAGTACCCCCCCTTTTACGAGGGGCCACCGGACCCAAGACTTCAGGCGATGGCTTTTCAGGGTGTTCTAAATGAAATTTACGAACCAGTCTAGGAGCATGAACCTCCCTGGCAGGTACCCAAGATCTCTCTTCAGGTCCATACCCCTTCCAGTGAATCAGATACTGCAAGGAGTTACGCACCTTCCTGACATCCACTATTTTAGACACGACATACTCGACAGCATCATTAACAAGAACCGGCGGAGGCGAGGCTTTCGATGGTACTACCGGTTCAAAATATTTTTTAAGTAGAGATTTATGGAACACATTATGAATGTGGAATGACTCGGGCAGCTCCAACCTAAATGATACCGGGTTAATCACCTCCGTGATCTTATATGGACCAATAAAACGAGGAGCAAATTTTCTAGAAGCTACCTTGAGAGATAGATTCTTGGAGGACAACCATACTTTATCCCCAACCTGAAAGTTAACCCCCCTTGAACGTCTCCTATCGGCCTTGAGTTTTTGAGAACTTTGAGCCTTTTCTAGGTTCGATTGAACCCGGGCCCAAACTGTGCACAGTTCAGAGGAGAGTTTATCAGCTTCAGGGTTAGAGGAGGAGACGGACGACCCAGAATGAAAACGGGGATGAAAACCATGGTTACAAAAGAAAGGGGAGACCCCAGCAGAAGAATTGACACGGTTATTCAGAGCAAATTCAGCCAACGGAAGGAATTTGACCCATAATTGCTGGTCATCAGCAACATACAACCTCAGGAATTGTTCCACAGACTGATTAAGGCGTTCAGTCTGCCCATTACTCTCAGGATGGTAGGCGGAAGAAAAAGACAACGAAATTTTACATCTTTGACAGAAGGCCCTCCAGAATTTGAACACAAACTGCACACCCCTGTCCGAAACAATATTTTCCGGGATGCCATGTAAACGAACAACCTCTCTCACAAAAATAGACGCCAGGGTTTTAGCATTCGGAAGTTTAGACAGGGGAATGAAATGAACCATCTTGCTAAACCTATCGACCACTACCCAAACCACAGTCTTACCCTCCGCCAGCGGTAGGTCAGTTATAAAGTCCATCGAGATATGGGACCAGGGTCTACTGGGAATGGGTAGGGGTCGTAGGTTACCAGCAGGGCGAGTCCTAGGTGTCTTAGACCTGGCACAAACCTCACAGGCTGACACGTAGGACTTGACATCCCTGGTCAGAGTGGGCCACCAATAAGATCTAGAAACCAGATCCTTAGTGCCCTCAATACCCGGATGTCAACAAAAGGCAGAATCGTGACACTCACCCAACAGCTGGAGACGAAATTGTACGGGAACAAACAACTTATCTGTTGGGGTGGATGCCGGTGCCAGATGTTGTTCAGCCTTAATGCGAGCCGAGATATCCTGGGTTAGAGCCGCTAAGAAGATGTTTGCTGGTAGGATGGATTCAGGCGGCGTCTCAGTGGGTTGAAAAGCATGGAAGCTCCGAGATAATGCGTCTGCCTTCACATTTTTGCTTCCCGGCCTGAACGTAATGGAGAAATTAAAACGGGTAAAAAACAGAGCCCATCGGGCTTGTCGGGGATTCAACCTCTTAGCGGACTCGAGAAACATTAGGTTTTTATGGTCAGTGACAACAGTTACTCGATGCCTTGCCCCCTCCAAAAAATATCTCCACTCCTCAAATGCCCATTTAATGGCCAACAGCTCCCTATTCCCTATGTCGTAGTTTCTCTCCGTGGGAGAGAATTTCCTAGAGAAGAAGGCACACGGTCTCAGGTTAATGAGGCTAGCAGGACCTTGTGAAAGGACTGCTCCTGCGCCGTCCTCGGACGCATCCACCTCCACAATAAAGGGTCTCTCCTGATCAGGCTGGATCAGAATGGGAGCGCTACTAAATGCCTTTTTTAATGTTTCAAATGAAGAAATGGCCTTGGTAGACCAATTCTCCAAATCCGCCCCTTTCTTAGTAAGGTCGGTCAATGGCTTAGCAATTACAGAAAAATTCATGATAAATTTACGGTAGTAATTAGCGAAACCCAAAAACCGTTGTAAAGCTTTTAAGGATGAAGGCCTTACCCATTCCTTAATTGCTAAAACCTTACCAGGATCCATCTTAAAGGCGTGAGGAGTCAAAACATGCCCTAGAAACAGTATCTCCTGTACACCAAAGACACATTTCTCTTGCTTAGCGGATAGCTGGTTCTCCCTCAACACCTCTAATACTTGTTTGACATGGGACACATGAGATTCGAAATCAGGAGAGAATATCAAAATGTCGTCAAGATAGACAATAATAAATTTACCTAAGAACTCCCTAAGAATATCGTTCATTAAGTTTTGGAACACAGCTGGGGCATTGCTGAGTCCAAAAGGCATCACCTGATATTCAAAGTGTCCTATCGGAGTATTGAACGCTGTCTTCCATTCGTCTCCCTCCTTGATTCGGATTAGATTGTATGCCCCTTTCAGGTCAATCTTGGAAAACCAGGTTGACCCCAAAACCTGGTTAAATAAATCCGGAATCAATGGGAGAGAGTATCTATTTTGGACAGTGATTTTATTTAATCTCCGGTAATCAATACAAGGCCTAAGACCACCATCCTTCTTTTTAACAAAGAAAAACCCTGCTCCCATAGGAGAGACTGAAGGTCTAATATGCCCTTTAGCAAGGCTCTCCTTAATATAATCCTCCATAGCCTTGCGTTCGGGCCCTGAAAGATTATAAATTCGACCTTTAGGAAATTCGGCACCCTCAATTAGCTCTATGGCGCAATCATAAGGTCTATGGGGGGGTAGAACCTCTGGAGTAAGGGACGAGAACACATCAGAATATTCCTTAATAACAGAGGGTAATGTATTAGACCTTACTGAAACCCCAGCCTGGACCACGGACAAGCATGAGTCACACTTAGGTCCCCATTTCACCAACTCTCCTTTGGACCAATCAATTGTGGGGTTATGTAAACGGAGCCAAGGCAACCCTAGTACCACCTCAACCGGTAGGTTCTCCAGGACTAGAAGAGAACATCTCTCAGAGTGGCACACACCCACGGACAGAGAAATTTCAGAGGTACATGACCTCACCGTACCACCAATCAGGGGAGTAGCATCAATAGCCATGACATGGATAGGTGTAGGTAAAGCAAACATTGGAATACCCAATTTACAAGCAAACTCAAAGTCAATAAAGCTGGCCGCTGAACCGGAGTCAATAAAGGCCTTACCCGGCCACTTATTAACCCCCAGAGAAATTGTTATGGGTACCAAAAGCTTACCTTTAGAAAAATCAGGGTGTACCTGGTCTTTAGGTTGTCTTGCTTTAGAAGACTTGTCAGAGAGGTCCCTCTTAGGACACTTGTTGATCCAATGGCCAGGATCTCCACAGTAGAAGCACTCTCCGCGTCTGCGACGAAGATTACCCCGGGTCATGCCAACCTGCATGGGTTCCTCGGTGGAGACCTCAGTGTTGTCCCTGGAAAAGGCCTCTGGCTGGACCACCATCTGAGAACTGAACTGTCGTTCTTGTCGTCTCTCTCTAACTCGTCTGTCAAGTCGGACAACTAGGGTCATCATCTCCTCTAAGGTCTCAGGAATTTGGTAATTGACCAATAGATCTTTTAAATTATCAGATAGACCAGACCTAAACTGACTCTTCAGGGCTGGTTCATTCCATCCTGAGGGGACACACCACCGTCTGAATTGGGTGCAATACTCCTCCGCAGGGAGATGGCCCTGAAACAGTGCCCTAAGAGCTGTCTCGGCTACCAGGGCCCTGTCTGGTTCGTCATAGAGGGTACCCAGGGCCTGAAAAAACCCCTCCACAGAAGTTAGACAACTGGCCCCAGGAGGTAACGAAAATGCCCAGTCCTGGGGATCACCCTGTAGTAGAGAAATGATAATCCCCACGCGTTGGCTCTCGGGACCGGAGGACACGGGGCGCAAACGGAAGTAGAGTTTGCAATTCTCCTTAAAGGAGAGAAACCTCTTCCGGTCTCCAGAAAAGGGTTCTGGGAGCTTGATCTGGGGTTCAAAATATGGACTGGAGGACAGAGGAGTGGAAGAACCTTGCCCTAACTCACAAGAACGGAGTTTCTCTCCTAGCTCCTGCACCCTCTGTGTCAAGTTAGAGACATGGTAAGTCAGGGTAGTAAGAGGATTCATGATACAGTGGTTATTGGGCCTGTTAATCTGTAACGGTCACGTCCACACACACACAGGGGGAAGGGTAGTGACCACTGCGCTCCACCCTCACCCCTGGCCCTGCCTACTTGCCTCACGAGTCCTGATGACAGGGGACAACTGGACGGCAATCCCTAACTTAGGATATGTGCAGGGAAGACAGACAAGACAAAATACGGAACATGAACGGACCGGGTCAGAACCAAGAGAGCTACGCAGTACAACGGATTAAGCAAAGAATGGTCAGGAGAAGCCGGGGTCAAATACCAGGAGAGTAGAGAAGTACAAGAGGAGTCCTAAGAGAGTAGTCAGGTGGGAGCCGAGGTCACAATACCAGGATGTATGCGCAGTACAGGAGGAGCAGGCAGAGGATCGTCAGGGAACAGGATCAGGTAAATATTCAGTAGTCCAACAAATAGCCAGGAGCCTAGAAATTAACAGGCAACCTGTAGCCAGCAGGCTGCCTGTATTTATAGTGGGGAGTGAGGGTCATGTGACGTGGCCAGCATCACATGACCGACAGACCAACCAGTCGAGCACCGAGTGATCAGCTCGGCGCTCAAGGCAGACTAGGAGCAGGGAGCCACCCAGCTAGTAAAGCCGCCCTGGGAATGAGGTCAAACACAGAACCTCATTCCAAAAGCTAAGCAACAGTTCTGCGGGCAATGGGGGACCGAGTGCACCTTCGGAACCCCGTGACACCAACAAATAGATAACACCATAGCGTTTAAACTAAGGCATGGGAAATATCTCTAAAGTGTGCCTGTTCCTGAATTTAATTTGTAGTCTGAGCCCCACTGATTCGTGCCTATAACATGCAGGTGATGACCCTACCTAACCTTGACCTGAGGTGTGCCACAGTCACTATGGTCAGTATGCAATATGGGGGCATACTCAAAGTAATGCTGCTGGAAGGGGTACGGGAGGGTGGGATGACTCGATTGTCCTGACAGGTGAGTGGGGGAACCAGAGGGATTTAAATGTGCGGCTCTCCTCCCACAAATCCGGCCAATAATTGGCCTCAAACTTGTATACTGAGCCCCACTGATTCCTACCTGTAACATGCAGGTAATGACCCTACCTAACCTTGACCTGAGGTGTGCCACGGTCACTATGGTCAATATGCAAAAGGGGGCAAAAACCACTCAGTAGGAAAGGGGATACATTTATTAAAGTAACAACTACAGCAGAAGTTTGGAGAATGCCTGCGCCATTTCCAGCTGTGGATCAGACACATACCTAGCATAACACCCTGAACTCCACCTTCCCAACTGCTTAATGACATCCCCTGGAACACCTTGCCTTGATGCCGCAGAAGCTGCCCCTATCCTGAAGGAATGCCCGGAATATTGCTCGGGGTTGAGACCCCTGTTGGCTAGGAGGATGTGGACATGTCTAATGAAATGTGCGGAACTGAGTGGACCTCCTGAGTAGTGATGAGCAGAAGGGGTCATATTCGAATTCACGATATTTTGCGAATATTTTGTAGAATATTCGCTGAATATTCGTTAATTCGAATATTCGTTATATTCATACGATTTTTTTTTTACTCGAAAAATCGACAAGGTAATGATCGCGTAATATGCAAATTTTCATAATGCAAATTTTTATCGTGAATTTTTCAATTGCCGAGCAAAAACATGATTCCTCCCTGCTTCTTGCTTGTGGGCCAATAAGTCATAGCACTATATCGTATATATTTGTTTTTTCAAATATTCGTAATATTCTAAAACAAGAATATATAGCAATATAGCGAATATTCGAAAAAAAAGCGAATATAGACAAATTTAGCTAATATAGTGCTATAATCTTTTTTTTCAATAGTAGAATTTTTTTTCCAATCTGAACTTCAGATGAGAAAAAAATTACAACTATTAAACAAAGAAGATTATAGCACTATATTAGCTAAATTGCTCTATATTTGTTTTTTTTAAATATTCGCTATATTGCTATATATTCTTGTTTTAGAATATTACGAATATTCGAAAAATGAATATATTCGTTTTTCGAATATTCGTAATATTCTAAAACAAGAATATATAGCAATATAGCGAATATTCGAGAAAAAAATCGAATATAGAGCAATTTAGCTAATATAGTGCTATAGTCTTTTTTTTCGAATATTCGCTATATTGCTATATATTCTTGTTTTAGAATATTCGAAAAAAGGAATATATTCGATATAGTGCTATATATTAGTTTTTTAGAATATTCATCATTTTTCCCATTTAAAGTTATGATTCCTCCCTGCTTCTTGCTTGTGGGCCAATGAGTCATTGGCCCACAAGCAAGAAGCAGGGAGGAATCATGTCTTTACTCGGCAATTAAAAAATTTGCAATAAAAATTCGAAATTCGAATATTCGTGATCAACACTACTCCTGAGAAAGGCAACAGGGAACTGTCCGGAGAGGAATGACCGAGAGCAGCTAGCAGCTGGTCCAGAACTCTGACTGGACACCAGGCATTCTGTGAAGGGAAGTACTTGAACTCCACGCTTTTGCCAGGTTGCAGTGTCTTCGAGAGTTCCAAACAAAGTGAGAAGAAGGTGGGGTGACGAACCAGCTGTCTCCTGGCAAGAGCTTGACCCTGCGGCCTGGTAACCGTGAACTCTTCGGGCCTTAGAAACCCGTAGAAGGCTAAGTAGATTGCCGCCCTCAAAACTAGGCTGGGCAGTTCACCAAAAGGTGCCCGCGACAGCCCTCGATCAAGATCCTGGAAAATGCCCGCCGTAACGGGAAGGCGGGTGAGTCTTGGCCCTGGCTGCAGCTTCTGGATTCCCCTGAGTATGGCCTTAACGGAATGCGCTGAAAAGAGAGATGGCCTGTCAGGGTCCTGGAGGGACATGTGATGTTGCACCCCCACTAAATACAGCTTGATGGTACTATGTGAAAGACCCCGGTTGGTGTGGCAATACGATACGAATGACAGTATGTATTTGATGTTGCCCGAGTCTAGTCTCGGGTACCTCTCCTGAAAATCTAGAAACCTGAGCCATGCTGAGGAGTAAGCCCTCCTTGTGTTCTCGGATAAAGACTTCTCAATGATGTGGCAGGCGGTGGCCCAATGAGAGGTCAGTCCAGAATTTGCAGAGAGAAAGGTGGCACCGAAGTGGCTGTAACGTCTGCATCTGGATGCTGTTGGAAAAAAAGGAGGAAATTAAACAGTGACAGTGCATCCGCAGCAGTGTTCCCCCTTCCGATGATAAACGAACAGGCTATATTGAAACTATGTTGCAGAGACAACCATACCAGCCTCCTCAGGAAGGACATAATGACTAGGGACTTGGATCTGCCTTTAGTGATGATAGCGGAGGTAGCCTGATTATCAGTGTCCCCAAACTGTGGCAGCAGCAACGATAGGGTACATTTCGAAAAGAGAAGAGGTCCTTGAAAATTCTGGAATCTCCAAAACCTCTTCCGACCAGGGGGCTGCTAGCCAGTGGGGGCCAAAAATGGCCGCGTAGCCCCTTGATGCTGCGGCATTGGTAACCACACGAGGCGAATCCGCCGAATCTGCTCTATATTGTACATTTTTCATGCAACGCAGGCCCCATAGAAGTGAATGGGGCTGCGTGAAAATCGCAAGCATCCGCAAGCAAGTGCGGATGCGGTGCGATTTTCATGCACGGTTGCTAGGAGACGATCGGGATGGGGACCCGACCTTTATTATTTTCCCTTATAACATGGTTATAAGGGAAAAAATTTGCATTCTGAATACAGAATGCATAGTACAATAGGGCTGGAGGGGTTAAAAAAAATAAAAATAATAATGAACTCACCTTAATCCATTTGTTCGCACAGCCGGCATCTCTTCTGTCTTCTTCTTTGAGGAATAGGAACTTTGATGACGTCACTGCGCTCATCACATGGTCCGTCACATGATCCATCACCATGGTAAAAGATCATGTGATGGACCATGTGATGAGCACAGTGACGTCATCAAAGGTCCTATTCCTCAAAGAAGAAGACAGAAGAGATGCCGGCTGCGCAAACAAGTGGATTAAGGTGAGTTAAATTTTATTTTTTATTTTTTTCACCCCTCCAGCCCTATTGTACTATGCATTCTGTATTCAGAATGCTATTATTCTCCCTTATAACCATGTTATAAGGGGAAATAATACAATCTACACAACCTTGAACCCAAACCTGAACTTCTGTGAAGAAGTTCGGGTCTGGGTACCACATTCAGTTTTTTATCACGCGCGTGCAAAACGCATTGCACCCACACGATAAAAACTGAACAACGGAACGCAATCGCTGTCAAAACTGACTGCAATTGAGTACCTACTCGCGCGGGTTTGCCGCAACGCATCCGGACCTTATCCGGACACGCTCATGTGAAAGAGGCCTTAAGGATCACTGAAACATCCCCGCAGGCAAAGGCCTTGTTCTGGGTCATGTCCTGTGACGCCAACAGAAAGGAAGCGAGGTTCACATCCTTCTCCTCCACGATGTCCTTCCTGATGCTGCAATGAGCCGGACCGTGGTACGGTTACATGGACGCCAAAATATGCAATGGGTCCGGATATGGATATAGAAGTCTATTGTTTTTGTTCGTGACGCCAATTGCAGCGTGCGCAGGGTACAGTCTCAGGGCCCTTTAAGGTGTTGCAACTCACGTACCAGGTGAGGAATGCCAGAGTATAATGTCTCTGTGTGGTAGTAGGTATAGTGTCAACGGTGTCTCCTACCTTGGTACAGCTGGACTCCTGGATCCTGGCTCACTTGCAATAAATGAGTGTGTTGCTAGTAGGAGTAATTGAGGAACTTGGTAGTAATGAATGAGATCCAGACTTGAAATATAATTCAACTTGTCTTTACTGGAGGCAGCATTAATCCATATGAGGTACAGCAATAGTCTTTGGTCCCAGCAGGTATTGGCAATGTATGGCAGGGATCAATATCTCTTCTGCTCCTATACTATGTGCCTGGAGAATATGGCAATAATCTGTCTTCTGCTCTATCTATCTTCTACTTGGTATGGGATGGACTAGCTGAGTAGGAATTTGGCTTCTCCTGGTCTCTGGATAGTTACTCACAATGCTGATCGCAGGGAGTGTTTCGTCCTGGAGATCTGTAGTTCTGGAGGTGCTGCATGCTTGTCAACCAGCTGAGGCTGAAAGCTCAGACTGGGGATGCAGATCTGTGACCTCAGCCGAGGCACGATCCTGGGTTGGGATCCCTAGAACTGGGAGCTCCTACCAACACAGCCTTCCCCTAGCAGGGGTAGCTGGTACACTAACTAAACTTCCTTCTCCTCCCCATGAGGCAGGATGTGGGAACATTCCACACCTCCTCAAAGAGGGGGGAGCTAAACTGGAATAAACTATTCCAGTCTAGATATACTAAACTGACCTAAGACCTGCTGAACACATTGCTGCCACCTGCTGGTGTACATGGAAATTACAGCAAATATACATTACAGGCTTAGAATATTGCACATTATTGAGGATGTGATATTAAATTATACCAGATGACAAGATAAATACACTTAGCATGATGTAGCAGGGAGAAAGAGTTTAGTAACATAACTCTGGGATGTTACAATGCTAGTGGGCACAAAGTGAGCCGAAGTAATAGAGGGAGGTGAAGCAGGGATACCTGAGAGCACTGGGGGGCTGCGGGAACCACCGGGACAGCCGCGGCTGGGGGGCCGGAGGCTGCCACCTCCACCGACTCCATATGCTGTTGCAAATCCTGGAGAGAGGCGTTAAGGGAGTTCAACAATGTATGGATTTGCGTAAGGGAAGTGGCCACTGTTTGCAGAGAGATCTGCTCGACTCCTGAGGCCGCAGCATCGGCCACAGCTGGGGCAGGAAACAATAATCGAAACAGTTAAGCTTTGCGGGCAGTCGCCGGAAACGGAACCCCGCGATGCCGTAATTCAGCCGTCAGACGGGGGATGGTCCATGCTCGTAGGGACGGAGTACTGCCGTGTGTAGAGCCCCTGGCAGGGGAAGGCGGAACGGAGACCAACTCATCTAAATCCGAAACCTTAGACATCCTGTGAATACGAATGAGAGAAGCAAAGAAATGTAACTAGCGCCAAAGCCAACGTGCTCTGACCCACCACCAGACACCCAACAAACCAGACAACAGAAAGACCGTGAACAACGCAATGGCAACACAGATGTGGGGCAGAATGAGGCCCGTGACGCGTGTAGGCTAACTAACCGAGATGGGACCGAGGCCTGGAACGAACAGGCATGTCACACTGAGGTCTCGGCATGCAAGACTGCGTGTGTAAGGGGGGGGCAAACGTACAATAAGGTACCCATAAATTACACTGTATGCACGTGGCGGCACCTGAGACGCCGCGGGTAAATGACTAGGAGCAGAACAAAGTCCGTCCGACGGCCAGTAATGTGGAGAGTGGCAAGACAACGTATGACGTATGACGTATGAGCAGGGAACTCGAGGACAATGGTGACCAATCAAACCTAAAGACACTCAGAGTTCCCCCCGACCCCTGTCGGGGTAGAGACTATTGCGCAAACGCTAAAACTGCGCACAAATTTGCGACTTTTTTCTGCTCTGCACTTATGCTCACCAGTTTTCTGAAAGTGGGCGTGTTTTCTTATGTAAATTAATCTCTAGACAGATTTACTATTGGGACTTTTTAAAAAGTCGCAATAAAGTCACAAAAAAAGCGCAATTTCACTCCAGTGAGGACCATGCTTATCTTATGAGTCTTTTTAATAGAGCATGCGACTTTTTCGTAAGGACGTGCGACTTTTGTAAAGCTGCTTACTGACAGATAAACTGCTACCGTCAAACCACATTTATCACAGTCTTAAAGGGCCGATCATAAATCTGACTTGGCTAAAACTGACTTTAGCCATATGTGAAAGTGGAGTGAGCTGTCAGAGTAATGATAAATCTGGCCCTGTGTCCATGCAATGCGGCTGCCAACCACGTGCATGGTGAAAAACCACTACGCATCCCCCACAGCACCACGGCCTATGACCTAGTGTATGTGGAGTAGCGAGGTGTAATGCACTGCGATGTGTGCCCGTAATGAACCGAAAAATGCGAGGAAACCCTTCGACAGAGTTCCACACACCTGAAACGAGTAAGCAGCACGAATTCCCACGGGGAACAGCGGATCCACACGCACACTCAGACCTGCGATAAATAAAAACATTAATGTGAAACGCACGAGCATCCCCGCAACCTCAGACTCCCACGCCAGCCGAACCACGGACACGCAGACACATACCAACAGTCCAAACGCCCCCACATACCAACACACATGCCGCCACGCAACCCCCTCGTCATCACTCAGGAAACCCCCATACCTGCACATGCAACACGTCCGCCGACCACAAACAAGGGCACTGACATGCAGCAACCACGGGAAGCACAACACCCCCCGCAAGGCAGCAAGCACAACCAAAAACACAATCACCAGAAATGGATGTCAGTTCCCCTTTAAAAAAGAAAAAAAATCTCAAACGAAGCTCCAGATGACTCGATCGTCCCGACAGGTGAGTGGGGGAACAGGAGGGGTTTAAATGTGCGGGGCTCCTCCCACAAATCCGGCCAATAATTGGCCTCAAACTTATCTTGAAATCCGAATCGAATTCCACTTTTGTTGGATTCGATTCGCTCATCTCTAGTCATCACTACTGGGGTTGTCGGCTCTTAGTCCAGACAACCCCTTAAATTTATCACCAAAAATACTTTTGGGTGGAAAACCCCTTTCAGTCCATAACCCCCCTCCCCCCCCCCCCAATTGATATCCTGTATCAACAACCCAGCATGATGATAGGTCTACTTCTCTATTAACCCACGGGAGAGCAGAAGACATATGGGCCTGTAAACTGTATGCCTGGCCATATCCACATATGAGCGGATGACAGAAGACTGGCAGCGTTTGCTAACTTTTCTCGCCTTTGTGGGTTTGAACAACCAATTTTGGTTATTTGAACACATGCAGTTTCTTGTATTTAATTTCCTTTGTTTTTCTAGGCTGATGTACAAGAGCTCACAGCGCGATGCTATTATCACATACCATACTCCAGTAAGCTTACTGTGCAGTGTCACGCTCAGCATTGCACGTGTACCGTTCCTCCTGATCCCTGCTTATACCCTCGTGGCACTGTGCCAGCCTCAGTGCTCCGCTTTGCTTCATGGATAGACCACAGGAGCCTACTGAATTTGTCTGTCCGATTCCTAGACGGTGGAGTTACTTAATAATGTCATCTTACGGGGGGGGGGGGGTCCTCAGAGTTTTCTCACTGCCAGAACAATCTGAGGAACAGCAGATTAAACATATCTTTTGTGTAACCCTTAACAAATATTCCAGAACCACAATGAAAGCGGAAGAGGCCTGCGGCGACCACTTCTGAGAACTTGGCTGGAGCTTGGGACATTCTTACTAGCAGCAATGTTTCCTAGACCATTGTGAAAGCGCCCAGAGAACAGCATGACGCAGGGTCTTCCCAAATTGGGATGGAGCGAATGAGCTTTCTGCTAAGATTATCTGGCTCTCCATCTTGGCAGTACAACCTTATGAGTTTTCTTTACTGAAAATAAGACTCCCCACTTCACGGATTCCGGCCAGAGCAGAAAAAGTTTTGACAAGCCAGCTGCGTAATTGTTTTCCGTAAAAAAATTAATAACTTTTTAATTTAACCTAATTTTTTTTTGGTTAAATCACTGACATTTCTTGGCCTGAAGAAGACCCATTGCTTCCATCATGCGGCCAAAAAGAGCTCTATAAAGTGTGGTTCGGAAACATGCATTCTTTAAGGACATGTGAGGTGTGAGAACCTCCTAAATAATACATCTAATATGTAAAAAGGATGACTCTTGTACCCCTACAAAAAGGTCCAATCAAATTTGTATGATTTCCCCAGTCCTGTAAAGGCCAATGGTCTGCAAAGGAGGTTTACTGATTTAAAGGGGTCCTCTCACTTCGGCAAATGGCATTTATCATGTACAGTTGAAACCAGAAGTTTACATACACTATATAAAAAGACACATATAAATGTTTTTCTCAATATCTGACATGAAATCAGAATAAACCTTTCCTGTTTTCGGTGAATTAGGATTACCATAATTATTATTATTTGCCAAATGCTAGAATAATGAGAGAGAATGTTTTAAGGCATTTTTATTACTTTCTGCAAAGTCAAAAGTTTACATACACTAAGATTACTATGCCTTTAAACTATTCTGGACTGCCCATATGATGATGTCATGTGTTTGGAAGCTTCTGCTAGGTTGGTGATTAGAGACACACCTGTGGATGTATTTAAATGCACCCCTGAAACACACTGCTTCTTTGTGTAGCATCATGGGAAAGTCTAAAGAAATCAGCCAAGATATCAGGAAGAGAATTGTGGACTTGCCCAAGTCTGGCTCAACCTTGGGTGCAATTTCAAGATACCTGAAGGTGCCTCGTTCATCTGTACAAACAATTATATGCAAGATGTGAATGTCCAGCCATCATACCGCTCAGGAAGGAGACGGGTTCTGTGTCCCAGAGATGAACGTGCTTTGGGCCGACATGTGCATATCAACCCAAGAACAAAAGAAAAAGACCTTGTGAAGATGATGGCGGAAGCTGGTAAGATTGTGTGCTGAAAGGCCACTCTGCCAGGAAGAAGCCATTACTCCAAAAGCCAGATTAATGTTTGCAAATGTACACAGGAACAAAGACCTACATTTTTGGAGACATGTCCTGTGGTCTGACGAAACTAAAATTGAACTTTTTGGCCATAATGACCATCGTTACGTTTGGAGGAAAAAGGGAGAAGCTTGGAAGCCTGAGAACACCATCCCAACTGAGAAACACTGGGGTGGCAGCATCATGTTGTGGGGTTGTTTTGCTGCAGGAGGGACTGGTACACTTCACAAAATAGATGGCATCATGAGGAAAGAAGATTATGTGGAAATTCTGAAGCAACATCTCAAGATATCAGCCAGGAAGTAAAAGCTTGGGCGGAAATGGGTCTTCCAAATGGACAATGACCCGAAGCATACTGCCAAACTGGTTACAAAGTGGCTTAAGGATAACAAAGTCAATGTTTTGGAGCGGCCATCACAAAGCCCTGATCTCAATCCTATTGAAAATTTATGGGAAAAGCTGAAAAGGCAGGTGCGAGCAAGGCGACCAACAAACATGGCTCAGTTACACCAGTTGTGTCAGGAGGAATGGGCCCAAATTCCGACCAACTATTGTGAGAAGCTTGTGGAAGGATATCCAGAACGTTTGACCCAAGTCATACAGTTTAAGGGCAGTGGTACCAAATAATAATGAAATGTATGTAAACTTTTGACTTTGCAGAAAGTAATAAAAATGCCTTAAAGCATTTTCTCTCATTATTCATTGGCATTTGGCAAATAATAATAATTATGGTAATCCTAATTGACCAAAAACAGGAAAGGTTTATTCTGATTTCATGTCAGATATTGAGAAAAACATTTATATGTGTCTTTATATATAGTGTATTAAAACTTCTGGTTTCAACTGTAGAGAAGGTTAATACAAGCCACTTAACTAATGTATTCTGATTCTCCATATTGCTTCCTTTGCTGGCTTGATTAATTTTTCCATCACATTATACACTGCTCGTATTCAGGGTTTATGACCACCCCGTAATCCAGCAGCGGTGGTCGTGCTTGCACACTATAGGAAAATGCACGGGTCTATGTGCACCCCCATGGTCACCGGCCATCAGAGAGGTCAAGGCTTTTTCCTATAGCGTGAAACCACCGCTGCTGGATGGTGGGGTGGTCATTAACCCTGGATACAAAAGCAAAAATTTATCAAGCTAGCAAAGGAGGCAATATGGACAATCACAATACATAAGTAAGTGCCTTGTATTAACTTTCTCTACATGATAAATGCCATTTGCGAAAGTGAGACAATCCCTTTAATGAAAATGAAGCTTAAAGGGGCTGTCGAAGTAAAAACTAAATTCAAAAGGGCAGAAAAGGTGGTAAATGAGTAGTCCAATCTCATATAACTTTTTAATTACCTGCTCCCTGACACTTGGTTCTGGGGGCTCCATGGGTCCAGTGTTGTCTAGACTGTGTTTTGGTCCCCGGCTCCATGGATATAAACTTCCAGCATAGACGGGATCCTGTGTGCTGCTGCAGCCAATGACTGACCACAGTGGTGACATGTCCATGCCAGAAGTATACATGCAGGGATCGAAGCACAGTGACGACAGTGGTGGACCCATAGAGCCCCCCCAGGTCCATGGTGGTATTGAAAAATCAATGAAATAACATATACTGTACTCAACGGATCAAGCCCATCGACTCCAGCACTGCCCCTTCCATAGTGTCATGTTCTTGGCTGCAGCAGGGACACGCCCATGACACCTACAGCCAATGGCCTCAGAGTTATATAGCGCGAGAACGCTGAGGCCAGCGATTGGCTCCAGCAGTCACATGCTGCAAATGGGTAGGTCACCGCTGACAGGGAGGAACGGAGTGGTGGTACTGGAGAGGAAGGGGTGAACTTGGATAACCCCTTCAAATCATTTTATAAGGCATCATGCACATGACTGTGTGCATTTTGTGGTCTGCAAATTGTGGTCCGCAAAATACGGAGAGCGTCTGTGCCGCATCCACAGTTTTTGCAGACCCATTCACTTCAATGGGTCCATGGTAGGCATGGTTTTGCTGCCAAGTGTAGGACGTGTTCTACTTTTTTGTGGAAAGGACAAACGTATGTGGATAGGACTCAGATCATCCATGCACTTTCTGCATCTGTAAGTACGTTCCCCAAAAATAATATGTCTGCAAAATGTGGACCATGGACCCATGTAGAGAAAAAAAAATGCGGATGGCATGGGGACCACATCTGTACTTTGCATATCTGCAGTTTGCAGGCCATAAAACGGACACCGTCTTATAAAAAGTTCTGAAACTTTCTAAGGCTACTTTCACACTTGTGGCAGAGTGATCCGGCAAGCAGTTCCGTCGCCGGAACTGCCTGCCGGATCTGGCGATCTGCATGCAAACGGACATCATTTGTAGACGAATCCGGATCCGTCTCACAAATGCATTACAAGAACGGATCCGTCACTCCGTTTGTCATACGGACAAACAGTTCCGTTTCTATTCCGGCATTGCGGTATTTTTAATGCCGAATGCGGCACTAATACATTTCAATGTAAATTAATGCCGGATCCGGCATTCCGGCAACTGATCCGGAATTTTGGACGGAGATAATACCGCAGCATGCTGCGGTATTTCCTCCGTCCAAAACGCCGTTCAGTGACTGAACTGAAGACATCCTGATGTATACTGAACGTATTTCTCTCCATTCAGAATGCACGGGGATAAAACTGATCAGTTATTTTCCAGTATTGAGCCCCTAGGACGGAACTCAGCGCCGGAAAAGAAAAACACTAGTGTGAAAGTACTCTAATATACTTTGTTTTCCAATTTCTCTGCACCATCAAGATCTCTGCAGTGCTTGCTGTCAGTAACTAGAATCAATTGTCTACAACAGGGATCAGCCACCTTCGGCACTCCCGCTGTTGTGAAACTACAACTCCCAGCATGCTCCATTCATTTCTATGAGAGTTCTGAGAAGAGCAGAGCAAGTATGCATGCTGGGAGTTGTAGTTTCACAACACCTGGAGTGCCGGAGGTTGCCTACCCCTGGTCTACAACCTGCCCTACTTCTCACAGCTGAGGGTTTGCTAAAATGCTATATATCGGCAGCACAAATCTATTGTTCTGGGACTGATCCCTGGCTACAGTGTTATCAGCACAGATACAATGTATTAGTTTGTGGTCCAAGCTGTTTACTCACTGGATACATTTGTATCAAATTCTTTTTAGGTCTGGAAAAGCCTTCTGGGGAATGTAATGGTAGTTATATTGGCTGAGAACCGGCTCTGGGGGAATGAACTGGATTTTAAAGGGAAACAACTGAGAGCCATGACATTGGAGGGAGAGGGCAGCAGCTGGAAATGTGAGAGATACTGTACCTTACATGAATTCTGTGCCCCTCCGTTTCCCATGTCTACAGTCTATGCAAATCTGTGTGGCCTCAGACCCATAAAATTAACAAGAGAAGGTAAGAGTAGAAACTGAAAATCGTGTTTATTAACGAGGCCTGTTCAGCAGTCTACCTGTAAGTCATTATTACAAGGCGTTTTATAGAGAGCTGCTGAGTTTTGCTGGATTGTTAGCGCGCAAGAACATTACATTCCTCAAACACCTCCATCGCTGATCACACATGGACTGTACCAGCAGCTGAAACACCTACCACCGCTCATGTCTGTTACACGCATCTATGCACAAGGGTAACCTCGACATATGGATTAAGGGCTCATGCACACGGCCGTGCCGTTTTTGCGGTCCGCAAATTGCGTATCCGCAAAAAACGGATGCCGCCCGTGGGCCTTCCGCAATTTGCGGAACGGAACAGGAGGCCCATTATAGAGATGCCTATTCTTGTCCCGCAAAACGGGGTCACGGAACGGAGCAACGGATGCGGACAGCACACAGAGTGCTGTCCGCATCTTTTGCGGACCCATTGAAATGAATGGTACCGTATACGGAATTCAAAATACGGTCCGTGTACGGAACGCAAAATACTGTCGTGTGCATGAGCCCTAAGGATGAGCGAAACGGTTCTGCCGATAAGGAATTGGTCTCGAATTTCTCGAAGAAAAGTTTGGACTCACACAAAGCTGGACTCTGAAGGTTCACTCATCTCTAGTACGGATCCATAGCCCATGCTCTACCCTTCGTGTGCGTCTTATTTTAGGCCAAGAGTTTTTATAAGTTCAGATTCATGCGGAATAAAATTGTAGCGGAAACCATTGTGTGGTGGACACTGCAATGTCGTGTTCCAGGGGGTCAGCAACCTGCACACTCCAGCTGCTGTGAAACTACAATTCCCAGCATGCTCCATTCATTAATATAAGAGCTCTTAGAAGAGCAGAGCAAGTATGCATGCTGGGAGTTGTAGTTTCACAACAGCTGGAGTGCTGGTGGTTGCCGACCCCTGTTCTAAGCAAATCAGAGTGGTTTGTTTAGGTGTATAAGGTGCATAGGCAGATAGTCCTAATGTAAAATTACAGACATACATTAACTGCTTAAAGGGATTCTGTCACCAGGTTTAACCCCTGTCAGCCAAACATATGCTGGTGTTCACGATTCCTAATGTGGGCTTATAAATGTCATCTGTGGGCTTATTTAGCTAAAAAACAGCTTTTACTAACCTGTCAGTCAAACAAATAAGGTGCCCAAGGGGATGTTAATGGGTGCAAGGTGTCGGCCGCACCCACCGCCGTTCGTGCCCAGCGCCGCCTTTCCGGACCTCAGCGCCGCCTCCTAATCCTCTGTGCCGCCTCTCGCTCTCCCTCCCCCTCCTCCTGCTGTAAGATCTCGCGCATACAGGGGTTGAGCAAAGTGCCGGCGCATGCGCACTTCGCTGTAAGAAGCCAAATGGAGAAGTCCGCACGGGTGCATCAGGCAGAGCCCTGTGCGCAAGCGCGAGATCTTACAGCAGAAGGAGGGGGGAGGGAGGGAGAGCGAGAGGCGGCACAGAGGATTAGGAGGCGGCACAGAAGTCCGGAAAGGCGGCGCTGGGCACGAATGGCGGTGGGTGCGGCCGGCACCTTGCATCCATTAACATCCCCTTGGGCACCTTATTTGTTTGACTGACAGGTTAGTAAAAGCTGTTTTTTAGCTAAATAAGCCCACAGATGACATTTATAAGCCCACATTAGGAATCGTGAAGACGCCCTGAACATCAGCATATGTTTGGCTGACAGGGGTGAAACCTGGTGACAGAATCCCTTTAAACTGTGCCTAAACCTTTAAAGGGGTTGGCCACCATACGCAGAAAAAAATTAAAATTGTCCCAGATAATAACTAAAGCCAAGAGGTATTAGTATAATGAGAGATATACGGTGTATGTATAATTTTTCTAATGTGTTCCGCATAGTATGCGCCCATAGATGACAGGCTGTGTGGGCGGAGCAGCAGCAAAGTGAAAGTAAAAATCCCAGCATGCATCACAGCAAGCATCTTCAGAGGAGTGGTCACATGACTTCCCTGGCCAACTGTGATACCATAGTAACAGCAGCACCTCAGGTGTCATTTCATCACAGACAAGTCAGCATGAGGGAGCATTCACACGACCGTGTTGGTTTTACGGTTCCGCAAGTCACGGATCCGTGTGTTCCGTATGTCTTCAGTTATCTTTCCGTTTCCGTTCCCCAAGTCCGTATAATACGGACGCGGTGCTTCCGCGTGTCATCCGTTTTTCACGGTCCGCAAAAAACTGAAATGGGGTTTCCTAGAATGTTTTCAGTCCAGGGGTCCGCAAAAACTGGATGACATACGGATGCATTTCCGTGTGCTATCCGTTTTTTATGGACCCAATGACTTTCTATGGGGCCACAGACCGCAATTTGCGGCCAAGTATAGGACAAGGTCTAAAATAAAATGAACGGACACACGGAACGGATGACATCGAAAAAGGCATTACGCAATTTTTGCGGACCCATAGAAATGAATGGGTCCGTGCATTGTCCGCAAAAACTGCGGATCGGACACGGAAGAAAAACACGGTCGTGTGAATGCTCCCTAATGATGAGAATCTCCCATTACCAGCAATGAATAAAAATTATTACCGTTCACAGAAAATAAAGTGATCAGTACAAACATGTAAGTCTATCTATGAACTATCTGTTATATATCTGTATATCTCCTATATCATATATATATATCTATGGTTCATCTGTCTATTTATCTATCTATCTATCTATCTATTATCTATCTATCTATCTATTATCTATCTATTATCTATCTATTATCTATCTATCTATCTATTATCTATTATCTATCTATTATCTATCTATCTATTATCTATCTATTATCTATTTATCTATCTATCTATCTATCTATCTATTATCTATCTATTATCTATCTATCTATCTATCTATTATCTATCTATTATCTATCTATCTATTATCTATCTATCTATCTATCTATCTATCTATCTATTATCTATTATCTATCTATCTATCTATCTATCTATCTATCTATTATCTATCTATTATCTATCTATCTATCTATCTATCTATTATCTATTATCTATCTATCTATCTATCCCATATCTGTCTCGTATCTATCTAATATCTATCTATCCCATATCTTTCTATCTATCTAATATCTATCTCCTATCTACCGTATTTTTCGCCCTCCAAGATGCACCTAGGTTTTAGAGGGGGACAATAAGATTTTTTTTTTTTCATGACACCTCAGATCAGACCCACAATCAGACCTCAGCTCAGACCCCAATGTGAATGACCCCCACTCTGACCTCAGATAAGAGCCCCATGCCTCTCATCAGCCCCCCAGCCTCTAATCAGCCCCCCAGCCTCTCATCGGCCCCCAGCCTCTCATCAGCCCCCCAGCCTCTCATCAGCGCCCCAGCCTCTCATCAGCCCCCCAGCCTCTCATCAGCCCCCAGCCTCTCATGTGCCCCCAGCCTCTGATCAGCCCCCCAGCCTCTCATGTGCCCCCCAGCCTCTCATCAGCCCCCCAGCCTCTCATGTGCCCCCCAGCCTCTCATCAGCCCCCCAGCCTCTCATGTGCCCCCCAGCCTCTCATCAGCCCCCCAGCCGCTCATCAGCGCCCCAGCCTCTCATCAGCCCCCCAGCCTCTCATGTGCCCCCAGCCTCTCATCAGCCCCCCAGCCTCTCATGTGCCCCCAGCCTCTCATCAGCCCCCAGCCTCTCATCGTCCCCCAGCCTCTCATCAGCCCCCATGCCTCTCATCAGCCCCCCAGCCTCTCATGTGCCCCCCAGCCTCTCATCAGCCCCCCAGCCTCTCATCAGCGCCCCAGCCTCTCATCAGCCCCCCAGCCTCTGATCAGCCCCCCAGCCTCTCATGTGCCCCCAGCCTCTGATCAGCCCCCCAGCCTCTCATGTGCCCCCCAGCCTCTCATCAGCCCCCCAGCCCCTCATCAGCGCCCCAGCCTCTCATCAGCCCCCGAGCCTCTCATCAGCCCCCCAGCCTCTCATGTGCCCCCAGCCTCTGATCAGCCCCCCAGCCTCTCATGTGCCCCCAGCCTCTCATCAGCCCCCCAGCCTCTCATGTGCCTCCAGCCTCTGATCAGCCCCCCAGCCTCTCATGTGCCCCCAGCCTCTCATCAGCCCCCAGCCTCTCATCGGCCCCCAGCCTCTCATCAGCCCCCCAGTCTCTCATGTGCCCCCCAGCCTCTCATCAGCCCCCCAGCTTCTCATCAGCGCCCCAGCCTATCATCAGCCCCCCAGCCTCTCATGTGCCCCCAGCCTCTGATCAGCCCCCCAGCCTCTCATGTGCCCCCCAGCCTCTCCCTCTTATCAGCCCCCTCTGGTAACTCAACCCCCCCCCTAGGATTAATCATTGGTGGCAGTGGCCACAGGGTCCCCCCCCATCATTGGTGGCAGTGGTCAGTTCCGATCGGAGTCCCAGCAGTGTAATGCTGGGGCTCCGATCGGTTACCATGGCAGCCAGGACGCTACTGAAGTCCTGGCTGCCATGGTATGTTAGTGAGCAGCATTATACTCACGTGCGCCGTGGCTGCCGGGCGCTCCTTCTTCTGTCTGTGCGGCGCATTTATAATGCTTATAGCATTAGCAATGCGCCGCACAGACCTATGAGAAGAAGGAGCGCTCGGCGGCCACGGCGCACGTGAGTATAATGCTGCTCACTAACATACCATGGCAGGCAGGACTTCAGTAGCGTCCTGGCTGCCATGGTAACCGATCGGAGCCCCAGCATCA
Organism: Bufo bufo; assembly: GCF_905171765.1. Lineage (NCBI taxonomy): Eukaryota > Metazoa > Chordata > Amphibia > Anura > Bufonidae > Bufo > Bufo bufo. The sequence continues at coordinate 420,321,083 of NC_053394.1, forward strand.
CACTGCTGGGACTCCGATCGGAACTGACCACTGCCACCAATGATGGGGGGGGGGGAGGGGGACCCTGTGGCTACTGCCACCAATGATGGGGGGGAGGGGGACCCTGTGGCCAGTGCCACCAATGATTAATACTGGGGAGGGAGGGGGGGCGCACTGCCCACTGCCACCAATGCAGAGACTGAAGAACAGTACCGACCTCTGACAGGACGCTGTGATCCGCGCAATTAACCCCTTGGGATCACAGCGTCCTCTCAGAGGTCGGGTGCCGGGAATGCGAGTCACAGAATTCCTTCCCCCATGCCGAACTGCTGAGAGTGCCGCCGCAAGCGGCCAGCAGGTAATGGGCACATTTGCACGAGTACAAGTACTCTGCAAATGTCCAGTATCGGTCCCGATACCGATACTGGTATCGGTATCGGGACATCTCTACCGGTAATGTGTCAGCTCCAGGCACCGACCCTGGACACAGTAGAAGTGCCGGATGGGGGGGTTAGGGTTACCTGAGGCTGGGGCGCCAGTGGCAGACTGGGCATGCGATGCGAGGATGAGGAAAAGCAGCGCATGCACATTTACTCTGCAGGCATGGACGAAGCTCCTCCATGTCGCGTGCAGCCATGGACGAACTGGCTGCACGGCAGAGCGGGGCTCAGGGGGCGTGTCATCAGATTGTAGAAAAAACAGGCAGATCTACTTAAAGACATATATCAGGAAAAGTACTTTTTTCCTGCCTCCCACACAGTAGTAGAAAATACATGCAGAGTGGCCAACCCCTTTAAACATTGTTTTTTAATCTAAGTTAAAAATGGCCTTCATTTTTGTGATATATTTTATTTATTAATTTTATTGTTTTAATACCAAAACATGACCCGAAGTTCAGACTTTCCTACATCACCTTTCACTGCAGAGAATGATGAATCCAGACACTGCAGCCATGTATGCAGTGCATGGATTCTGACTTCTATAATATGCACTGCATATGGCTCCTGTCCCCACTGTTCACTCTCATAGGCCACAAGCCACTAAGCCTGAAGTCTATAAGGCTGTAGAGTTGCTCTGACGGTCATGCGAAGATGGGTGTAAGGTAGCGAAAAAGATGTCAATGTGCCTTTGTCAGGATGCAGGTGGGGTGATGATGTCATTGTGACTACCCTCGTCTACATCAGGCAACTGAGACCACAGACTGAAAGATGACCTGCAACGCAGATAGCGGGAGTGAGTATTTTATTTTTTTTATTTTTTACTTTGTCACTACAGGAGTCACTACTAGGGCAATAATAACTACTGGGGGCACTACTGGGAAAATAAGAACTACAGACGGCACTACTTGGAAAATAAGAACTACTGAGGCAATAATAACTACTGGGGCTATAATACCTACTGAGGGCACTACTGGGGAAATTAGAACTATGGGGGGCACAACTGGGGCAATAATAACTACTGAGGGCACTACTGGGGCAATAATAACTACTGGGGGCACTACTGGGAAAATTAGAACTACTGGGGCAATAATAACTACTGGGGGTAGTACTGGAGGAAATTAGAACTACTTGGGGCACTATTGGGGCAATAATAACTACTGGAGATTGTAATGGGAAAAGTAAGAACTAATGGGGGCACTAACAGGTTAAATTGAACCTCTGGGCAAATTACAACATTTGAGAGCACTATTGTGGGAAATAATAACTACTGGGAGCACTACTGTAGAAATTACAGTAAAACTACAGAGGACACTACTGGGAAAATTAGAAATGCTGGGGCACTGCTGGGGGGAAATAAGAACTACTGGGGGCACTACTGGGAAAATAAAACTACTGGAACACTACTGGGCAAATTAGAACTTCTAAAGGGACTACTGGAGGAAATTAAAACTACCAGGGCACTACTGGGGGAAATTAGAACTACTAGGGGCACTACTGCGGAAATTAGAACTACTGGGTGCATTTCTGGGCAAATTACAACTTCTGAGGGCACTACTGGGGGAAATTAGAACTACTGGGGTACTGCTAGGGAAAGTAAGAATTACTGATGGCACTAATGGGTGAAATTATAACTACTGGGTGCACTGCTTGAGACAAAAAAAAAAGAACTCCTGGGGCACTACTGAGGAAATTAGAATGACTGTGGGCAGGGGCAGACTGGGCAGTTAAAGTGGCCCTGGAAAAGAATTGCAGACCCATGTTGTAGGCAGGTCCAAATTGACAGAAGGCAGGGCCAATGCAATTAAGCGAGGTTAGGAATACCATATTGTGGCACAAAATACTGCTCCAACAAAGCCAAATACCACATTGCAGCACAATATACTGCACCAGCAGAACCAAATAAGACAGTACATCACAAAATACTTCCCTAGCATCAAAAATATATATGTCCCCAGAATCTGCCTTCTGTGGTGGCCAGTGCTAGCTGCCACGTTCCATCCTCCTACTCCAGTTGCCTCAGCATAGCAATACAGTTAAATTCAGGAGTCAAGAGGGTAATTGCGGCCACAGGCCAATTATATAAGTGCTTGATGCTCCCGGCATTAATTAACTGTGGGATCATTTCTTCTCTGACTAGTGAAAATGAGGAAGGCTCAGGCAGCCACCTGGACCATCGGTCAACCTGGAAGTTTCCCTGTAGGTTCTATGACCATTCAGCCCCAGACTGTGGGTACTACTGGTAAACATATAATTACTGGGACATACCAAGAGTATTACAACTACTGAGAGAACTATAGGGGGCAGTGTCACTACTGGGGGTGTTATATAAGGCATTATAATTGCTGAGGATACATTAGGCATTATTACTAGTGTTGACCGAGCATGCTTGGCTGAACTGCTCTTCGGCTCGAGCATCGATATGCCCAGCACATGGCAGTACTCGGCCAAGTACTGCATGTGCTCAAGCGCCATGCTCGAGTCTCCTCCCGACACGTTTCTTGGCTGCTATGCAGCCAATAAATGTGTAGGTAAGTATAGCCATCACTGTAATGACGTAGCCTTGTTGGTTACTGGCATTACAGTGATTGGCTGGCCGGAACACATGATCGGGTGCTATATAGCACCCGATGGCGCGTGTTCGTCTCATTATTAGTCAGGGAGAGCTGCGCTTAGGAAGGGACAGATAGTGTAGGGAGTGTGATCGCAATCTATTTAGTTGAAAAACGTTTCAAAGACCCAAAAGTCCTTTTAAGGACTATTGTGTGTGGTGGCAGCAATATAATATAGCCATCAAATTGTTTTTCCATACTTTTTCTATAGAGGGTGTCTGCAGTGACTTGTTACATCTGTGCAAAGCCTTCTGTGTGTCAGGGCCAGAAATAGAAAAAATATAAGTGAAATCTATTTTCCTTTTTCCATACTTTTACGTACTTTTCCTATAGAAGGTGCCTGCAGTGACTTCTGACATCTGTGCAATACCTTGTGTATGTCAGGGCCAGAGATAGGAAAAATATAAGTGAAAACTAGTATATTTCTTCCATACTTTATGTACTTTTCCTATAGAAGGGTATCTGCAGTGACTTTTGACATCTGTGCAATATCTTGTGTGTGTCAGGGCCAGATATAGAAAAAAATATAAGTGAAATCTATTTTCCTTTTTCCATACTTTTACGTACTTTTCCTATAGAAGGGTGTCTGCAGTGACTTCTGACATCTGTGCAATACCTTGTGTGTGTCAGGGCCAAAGATAGAAAAAAATATACAGTAAGTGAAATCTATTTTTCTTTTTCCATACTTTTACGTACTTTTTCCATATACTGTGCTTGCTATGAACTGTGATATCTGTGCCACATCTTGTGTGTCAAGCGTGCATATAACATTTAATATGAAGAAGGCGAGCATTAAGGGACGGGGAAGTGGCAGTGATGCTGATGGTTCACGCAGAGGCCGTGGCCCTGGGCGCGTTGAAACTGTGCCTGCTGCCAGAGCACAAGAAAAACAATCATTCACGATACCTAGATTCATGTCCCAGTTTGCATGGCGTCGCAGGACAAAACTCTTGAAGTAAGACCAGTGCGACCAGGTGGTCAGTTGGACTGCAGCAGATAATGCTTCCAGTTGGTTAAGCACCACCCTGTCTTCCACCAAGTCCAATCTCAGTAGCCAAGAGTCTGGGCAACAGAATCCTCACCTTGATCCTCCTTCCTCCCACCATGTACAGTCTGGCCAAACAAGTGATCCCACACTCGGATATTCCGAGGAGCTCTTTTCATCGTCATTACTTGATTTGACCCTCTCCCTCTTGAAGAGGGAAATGAGATCTTGTGCCCTGATTCCCAACCTCTACAGTATCCACAGTCACAAGGAGATGACGGTGGGGAACGGCTATTAGTGTGTACTGAGGTGGATGATGATGAGAAACAGTTGCCATTGAGTCAACCGCAATTACTGTCTCAAGAGGTTAATGAATAGGATGATACAGAGTTGTCAATCACTGAGGTTGTGGTTGGGTCAACACATCAGAAGGATGATCAGAGTGAGGAAGTGAAAGAGGACTTGGTCGACGATGAGGTCACTGACCCAACCTGGAAAGGTTAAAAGCCGAGCGAGGACAGCAGTACAGAGGGGGAGTGATCTGCAGCACTGCAACAGGCTGGAAGAGGCAGTAGGGTTGCAAAAGGGAGAAGGCGGGCCACACCACACAGGCCTGCAACTGTTCCATGGAGCACCCCCTTGCGTAAATCTCCCTTGCCAAGGGGTAGGTGTTCCGCAATATGGTGCTTTTTTTAGGAAAGTGCGGACGACAAAATAATAGTAGTTTGCAACCTGTGCCACACCAAAATGAGCCGGGGCGTGAACACTAGCAACCTCACCACCACCAGCATGATCCGCCACATGGCATTCAAGAACCCTAATAAGTGGGACAAACGCCTGGGTCCACAATCTGTGTCTGCGGGTCACACCACTGCCTCCTCTTCCCCTATGGTACATGCTGGCCAATCGCCTGTCGAAGGCGCAGGTGAGGATGCCTCCCGCCCTGCACCTGGACCTTTGCAAGCACCATCAGCGACCACATCCACTTCCCTGTCCCAGCACAGCATCCAAATGTCCTTACCGCAGGCATTTGAACACGAGCACAAATACCCAGCCACCCACCCACAGGCCATAGCACTAAATCCGTACCTTTCAAAATTACTGGCCCTGGAAATTTTGCCATTTAGGCTTGTGGACACTGAGGCCTTCCGAAGCCTGATGTCGGCGGCATCCCGCGGTACTCTGTCCCCAGCCGCCACTATTTTTCAAGGTGTGCCGTGCCTGCCTTACACCAACAGGTGTCCCAAAATGTCACATGTGCCCTGACCAACACAGTTACTAGGAAGGTCCACTTAACCACAGACACATGGACAAGTGCATTCGGGCAGGGACACTACATTTCCCTGATGGCACACTGGGTGAACGTTGTGGAGGCCGGGAGCGAGTCGTACCCTGGGATGGCACAGGTGCTACCGACGCTGAGGATTGCGGGCCCTACATCGATCAGGGTTTCCGTCAGCACCTACCTTTGTGGCTCCAACCCCCACTTCTCCTCCTCTGCTTCCTCTTCCACCTTCGAATTATCCGTGGGCAGCACCAGTCAGCCATCAGCTGGTAGCTGGAAGCAGTGTAGCACTGCAGTGGGGAAGCGTCAACAGGCCGTGCTTAAGCTGATATGCTTAGGGGACAAACAGCACACCGCCGCAGAGCTGTTGCAGGGTATATGAGACCAGACTGAGCTGTGGCTCTTGCCACTCAACCTACAACTAGGCATGGTTGTGTCTGATAATGGCCGTAACTTGGTGGCGGCTTTGGAGCTCGGCAAACTCACACACATACCATGCCTAGCACACGTCTTGAACTTAGTGGTTCAGCGGTTTCTCAAAACCTACCCCAATTTGCCTGAGCTACTGGTGAAGGTACGCTGCGTGTGTGCACATTTCCGCAAGTCATCGACAGCTTCAGCTGGTCTGTCAATGCTGCAGCAGCGCATGAAATTGCCAGCTCACCGGCTGTTATGCGATGTGAGCATGCGCTGGAACTCCACGTTCCACATGTTGGCCAGGCTTTGTGAGCAGCAGAGGGCAGTAGTGGAAAACCAGCTGCAACATGGTCGTCGCATTTCCAGTCAGCTTCCGCTAATCAGAAGCGACGAGTAGGCATGGATGTCTGATCTCTGTGAGGTTTTAAGAAACTTTGAGGAATCAACACAGATAGTGAGCGGCGATAACGCTATTATCAGCGTAACCATCCCACTTCTGTGTCTACTCAAAGGCACGCTGCTCACAATTAAGGCAAACGCTTTGCATGTGGAAGAGGTAGAAATGGGGGAAAAAGACATTACACAGGGTGATAGCCAGACCACCCTCCATCCGTCTTCTCAGCGTGAATTGGACGATGAAGAGGAGAATGAGCAGGAGATGGTTGCCTCTGCTACAGAGGGTAGTACCCATGAAAGTTTAATTACATCTGTTCAGTGTGGGTGGGTAGAAGAGGAGGAAGAGGATGAGGAGATGGACAGTCATCCTCCTGATGACGACAGCGAAGTCTTGCCTGTTGGTACTCTGGTACTCTAGTATGGCTGACTTCATGTTAGGCTGCCTTTCCCGCGACCCGTGCGTTATATGCATTTTAGACAACACGGATTACTGGGTGTTTCCCTTTCTCGACCCCCGCTACAAAGAGAACTTGTCATCTCTCATTCCTCAGGTGGAGAGGACGAGCAAAACGGTGCAATACCAGAAGGTCCTTGTTGAAAAATTGCTCCAAAAATTCTGACAATGCTGGCAGCAGAGTCCGAACTTCCTTGGGCAACCGAGGAGGGGAGACAAGGGGAACACACAGTAGTTCCAACAGAGGCAAGGCAACACTCTCCAAGGCCTGGGACAGTTTCATGACACCCCGCCAGCACCCTCACCCTTATGCGTGGCCTAGTGTCACAAGGAAGGAAAAGTTTTGGAAGATGGTGAAGGAGTACATAGCAGACCGCGTCAGCGTCCTCAATGATCCCTCAGTGCCTTACAACTACTGGGTGTCCAAGCTGGAGACGTGGCTCGAACTGGCGCTCTACGCCTTGGAGGTGCTGGCCTGCCCTGCCGCCAGCGTTTTGTCTGAGCGGGTATTTAGTGCTGCTGATGGCATTATAACAGATAAGCGTATCCGCCTGTCAACTGAAAATGCTGACAGGTTAACTCTTATAAAAATGAACAAGGCCTGGATTGCCCTTGACTTCTCGACTCCACCAGAGGAAAGCGGATGAACATAAAGGCACTTTAAATGTGTTGTTTATAATGTACTAAATATTCTGTATTCCCATGCACCCCTTCCACCACAACAAAGGGTATATGGTTGAATCTTGCTTTTCTCCTCCTCCTCTTTCATCATATCAATATGCTTATTCGTCGCATATAATGCCCTCGTATATATGCCCTCGCATATCATATTTTACAGGGTCAGCTGACCCGCAGGCCCTCTCATATAATTTTTTACAGGGTCAGCTCACCCGCAGGCCCTCTCATGTAATTTTCACAGGGTCAGCTCACCCGCAGGCCCTTTCATATAATTTTTTACAATGTCAGCTCACCCACGGGGCCCTCTTATTTAATTTTTTACAGGGTCAGCTCACCCGCAGGCCCTCTCATAAACATTTTTACAGGGTCAGCTCACCTGCAGGCCCACTCATTTAATTTTTCACAGGGTCAGCTCACCTTCAGGCCCTCAGCAAAAATCTTTTAGAAGGTCAGCTCACCAGCATGCCCTCACCCATAATGTTTTAGATGGTCAGCTCAGCAGCAGATCCTGGCCCCTAATGTTTTTGAGGGTCACCAGCAGGCCATCAATCATACTTTTTCCATAGACGGTGTCCGCTGCGAACAGTTAAATTATCCACGCCACATCTGCTGCGTAAAGTGTGCGGATATAAAAAATAAAATCGTTTAGAGGGTCAGCTCACCAGCAGGTCCTCAGCGGAAATCTTTTTGAGGGTCAGCTCACTAGCAGGCCCTCAGCGGAAATCTTTTGGAGGGTCAGATTACCTGCAGGCCCTCATATATCTATGAGATACAGTGTACCTTTGCCATAGACGCTGCGAACAGTGTCATTACCTGTGGTACCTTTCCTGTATAACGTTTCCTCGTCCTAAATACCTATGACATTCCCTGTAATTTTTTTGTACTAATTCCAATGACAGGGCCTCTTAAGAGTCCTGTATTGTTATTTATCATCACTACCTCCCTGAGTCGGGAGTGGTTAATTTGCGCGCCCCCACCTGCCTTTCTTGGAAGTGGTAGCCGTAGCCGTTACTCAGGCTCCCTCTCCTGAAGCGAACCCTGATTCCCCGTTACCCATGGTCACCATGGCAGGCGCATAAAAGAACATCGAAAGTTGATAGGGCAGACATCCAAATGGATTGTCAACATCATGGGGACGTGCGATCACCCAGAAGTTATCTAGAGTCAAAGCGGCAGCAGGCCCTTGCACATAATGTTTGAGAGGGTATGCTCACCATCAGGCACTCACCTACAATGTTTTACAGTGTCAGCTCACCAGCAGGCCCTCACCTACAAGTCCAGTCTCAATATCCAAGAGTCTAGTCAACACAATCCTCACCACCGGGGGTCACGTAACTACTTAGCACGGAGGAGTATCGTTGGTTATCGGAATGAAGCACACAAATCCTCTCAATCCACCCGCTCACAACGGCCATGCACCACCACCCACAGAATCGAGAAAGAGGTATCAATCTGTCAATCCTTTCCGTGTCCAGGCCGGTTGAGGTTTCCCGTGCGTAGTCAAATTAAGCCGCAGGCTCCACTCCTGGTGGTGCCCTTCCGTCAATTAGTTTAAGTTTCAGCTTTGCAAACATACTCCCCCCGGAACCCAAAGAGTTTGTTTTCCCAGAAAATGCTCGGAGGGTAATGGGAATAACGCCACCGGATCACCTGTGGGATCGTCTTCGAACCTCCGACTTTCATTGTTGATTAATGAAAACATTTGTGGCAACAAATGCTTTGGTTGTGATTCGTCTTGCGCCGGTCCAAGATTTTCACCTCTAGCGGTACAATACGGATGCCAACAGCTGTCCCTCTTAATCATGGCACCAGTTCCAAAAAATCAACAAAAATTTTGGCTGAATTTGCACTTTATATACAAGTAAATATACAGGAAAGAATGTTTCCTAACAATTTTTACTCTACAATCGATTTTATCTTCGGTTTTGTGCGTATTATTGTCAGCCTGTAAAAGTGGCGTACTACTCAGACAACATCGCTCCCAGCAACAACATGGGAGTCCAAGATGCATGCAGACATTCTCCCCATGCTGTTCCTGAACCGTTTCGGTGGTATTTCCATAAATTTTGGAACTTTTCATATGAATTAGGCACCCTCCCCTTTTCAGAGCAGGGGGTGCCTGGTTTAATGCTCGGGTCCTCCCATTGACTTTCATTATACTCGGGTGCTCTACCGAGCACCCAAGCATCCCGATGTGTTCGGCCAAAGCACCCGAGCACTAAGGTGCTCGATCATCAATAATTATTACTACTGCCACCACTCTAGAGGGGCTTTATTACTACTGGAGGAACTTTGGGGGAGGGGGCTTTTACCACTACTGGGGGCACTATGGGTGCATTATTATGAATGAGTATACTGTAGGGGGCATTATTATTAGTGGACAGAAGTATGGAGGGCACTTCTACTAATGAGGTAACTCTGGGAGAGAATTATTACTATTTGATGAGACTTTGGGGAGTATTTTGGAGATCTGTATGGTACAGTTCTTCAGTATAGTATTTAGGGGCATTGGGAAATACAGCAGGCAGAGTAAGGGATAGCAGCAGGATAACACTGTTGGGATACAAGGATGGTGATGGAAAGGTGAGGAATCTAAGATGTCTGTGTAGCAAACTGTGCAGAGACAAGACATGACTAAAAGAAGTCATCATTGCGGTCTGCTTCCAATGTAGAATATGAGGAAAGAGAGCATGTAATGGGGGGGATACACTTGTGTCTAGTGTACATTTTAACTCATGGGGCCCAGGGCTCTGCTGTCCATACATACATAGTGCTGTGATGTCACCCAGTTGCACGTATTGCGCAAAAATATGCGCATCATTAATTGCCGATTTTTGCAATTGCAAATAAATTGGAGCAGTCTACCTGCATATAAAGCTATTGTAATGTTCTGCCGTGCCAACCATTTTCTCCAGTCTCAGTAAACTTCTAGCAGCTTGAAAACTGTACCCAAAGTTACCCACGCCTGTATTGCGCGCGCATTACGCGAGTATTACATTGCCGATTTTTGCAATCAATAAAATAACCGTGAATTCGCGAATATATGGCGAATATTCACTGATATTTTCACAAAATATTGCAAAATCGAATATAACCCCTGCCGCTCATCACTAGTACCAAAGTATCCAACATTATTATAAGCCATACAGCTAGAAGGTTAAAAACAAGAAAATCAAGATACTATAAAAACACTGGTCAAGTTCACAGAAAATTCTTCTAGATCTGTTTCTGAAGTGTTAAAAGAAACCAAAGTACCTGGTGGAAACCCATGTAAACATAGAGAGAACATGCAAACTTCTTGCAGATGTTTCCCTGGTCTGATTCCTGGCCAGCAGAGCTAAGCCCCGAGCCATTCAGTGTGTGAATGTTTTAGCGGTTTATGGCATTTACCTTACACCTAGTTACAAAGACAAGAAGATGTGAATTTATATAGTTTGGAGAGAGTTATCTCAAGCATAATTGTAGGCTAGAAAAATTACTTGATCTTAAAGAGCACCTATCGTCAGGATCAACTCTATTAATCCAGGCATGCTTCCTGGTAGGATTGATTCTGCTGATTAAAATGATAACTGTATAGTGAAAATCGGTTGTGGCATTCCTGTAAAAAAAAAGACTTTAATTCTGCATGTAAGTGAGGGCTTCAGTAAACTGATGGGTGGAGTTCGGACTCTTAGACCACCTCAGATTTCCAGTACTGGCCACACCCCTGAGTGCGCTGGCGCCTTTTTTTGTATAAAGAATAAATGTATTTTTTGTCAGAACGCCACAACTGATTTTCACAAGACAGGTATCATTTTAATCAGCAGGGTCAACCCTTCCAGGCAAAATCTCAGGTTTCAAAGGTTTGATGCTGCTGACAGGTGCCCTTTAAATCAAAACAGCTAGCAGAAGATGTAAAGGAAGTGGTAGATA